>NC_042974.1:32251286-32411901 GCF_901001165.1 Salmo trutta
GATTAAACAGCATGATCATTACAAAGGTGCACCTTGTGCTGGGGACAATAAAAGGCACCTCCAAAATGTTCAATTTCGTCACACAACGCAATGCCACAGATTTCTCAAGTTTTAAGGGAGCGGTCATTTGACATGCTGACTGCAGGAATCTCCACTAGAGCTGTTGCCATAGAATATAATGTTAATTTCTCTGCCAGTAGCCACCTCCAACGTTGTTTTAGAGAATTTCGCAGTTTGTCCAACCGGCCTCACATCTGCAGACCACGTGTATGACGTTGTGTGGGCGAGCGGTTTGTGGTTTTGCAACGTTGTGAACAGTGTCCCATGGTGGCGGTGAGGTTATGGTATGGGCAGGTATAAGCTATGAACAATGAACACAATTGCATTTTATTGATGGCAATTTTAATGCACAGAGATACTGTGACGAGATCCTGAGGCCCACGAGATCCTGAGGCCCACCTGCTGGGGCGGCAGGTAGCCTAGTGGTTAGAGCATTGGACTAGTAACCGAAAGGTTGCAAGATCGAATCCCTGAGCTGGCAAGGTAAAAATCTGTCGTTGTGCTCCTGAATAAGGCAGGTAACCCACTGTTCCTAGGCCGTCATTGAAAATATGAAATTGTCGTTGCCTAGTTTAATAAAGGTTAAAAAAAAGGTTTCAGCATGATAATGCATGGCCTCATGTTGGAAGGATCTGTACACAATTCCTTGGTGTGAAAAATGTCCCAGTTCTTCCATGGCCAGACATGTCACACATTGAGCATGTTTGGGATGCTCTGGGTTGACCTGCATGACAGCGTGTTACAGTTCCCGCCAATATCTAGCAACTTCAAAGCCATTGAAGAGGATTGGAATAACATACAACAGCATAATCAACTCTATGTGAAGGAGATGTGTTGCGCTGCATGAGGCAAATGGTGATCACACCAGATACTGACTGGTTTTCTGATCCACGCCCCTACCTTTTTTTAAGGTATCTGTGACCAACAGATTCATATCTGTATTCCCAGTGATGTGAAATCCATAGATTAGGGCCTAATGCATTTATTTCATTTGACTGATTTCCTTTTTTGAACTGCAGCTCTGTAATGTCTTGTAATTGTTGCATGTTGCGTTTATAATTTTGTTCGGTATATATTTTTTTCAAGCCATATGCTGAGGTTAATGCTAGATAATATTTTTATGTACTGCCTTGAGGTACATTTATACAAAACATTACCAAAAGTATGTGGACACCTGCTTGTCAAACATCTCATTCCAAAATGATAGGCATTAATATGTAGTTGGTCCCCCCTTTGCTGCTATAACAGCCTCCACTCTTCTAGGAAGGCTTTCCAATAGACGTTGGAACATTGCTGTGGGGATTTGCTTCCATTCAACCACAAGAGTATTAGTGAAGTCGGCCACTGGTGTTGGGCGATTAGGCCTTGCTGGCAATCAGCTTTCCAATTCATCCCAAAGGTGTTCGATGGAGTTGAGGTCAGTGCTCTGTGCAGGCCAGTCAAATTTTTCCACACCGATCTCTATCAACCATTTCTGTAAGGACCTTGCTTTGTGCACAGGGATTGTCATGCTGAAACAGGAAAGGGCCTTCCCCAAACTATTGCCACAAAGTTTGAGGCACAGAATTGTTTAGAATGTCATTGTATGCTGTAGTGTTATGATTTTCCTTCACTGGAACTAAGGGGCCTAACCCAAACTAGGAAAAACAGCCCCAGACCATTATTCCTCCTCAACCAAACTTTGCAAATGACACTATGCATTCGGGCAGGAAGCTTTCTCCTGGCATCCGCCAAACCCAGATTTGTCTGTCGGAATGCCAGATGGTGAAGCGTGATTCATCACTCCAGAAAACTGCTCCAGAGTCTAATGGCGGCGAGCTTTTACACCACACCAGCCGATGCTTGGCATTGCGCATGGTGATCTTAGGCTTGTGTGCGGCAGCTCGGCCATGGAAACAGATTTCATGAAGTTCCCAATGAACAGTTATTGTGCTGACGTTGCTTCCAGAGGCAGTTTAGAACTTGGTATAGTATGTTGCAACCGAGGACAGACGATTTCTACGTGCTACGTGCTTAAGCACTCGGCGGTCCCGTTCTGTGAGCTTGTGTGGCCTACAACTTCACAGCTGAGCCGTTGTTGCTCCTAGATGTTTCCACTTCACAATAACAGCACATACAGTTGACCGGGGCAGCTCTAACAGGGCAGAAATCTGAGGAACTGACTTGTTGGAAAGGTGGCATCCTATGACGGTGCCATGTTGAAAGTCCCTGAGCTCTTCAGTAAGGCCATTCTACTACCAATGTTTGTCTATGGACATTGCATGGCTGTGTGCTCTATTTTATACACCTGTCAGCAACAGGTGTGGCTGAAATAGCCGAACCAACTAATTTGAAAGGGTGTCCACATAGTTTATATACACTATATATAGAAAAGTATCTCTTAAATACCCATGCCATGGAGGTACTGTGGGCGCAAGCAAATTCAACATGAACACATTTGCATGTTTATCAGTATTGTAAAGACTACGATACTGATAATGTATGTGTCACGTTTGATGAAAATATAAATGCAAATAAAGCAAATAATAATCAAAGTATTAAAAGTAAAATTTATACAATAAGACAGCCAATAAAAACACGACCTAAGTAAGTAAATGACCAAAAATTGACATGGCACCAAAAAACTAACACAGTAATACAGGAGGAAAAACCGTGGTCATCAAAAGGCATTTTAAAGAATGCATACAATAGATAGAATGTTTGTTATTGTTTGTATCAATTTGAAACACCTGACCCTTTTGAACTGTTCTCATGGGTTGTCACAGAACACAACAAAATGTATCTGGTCAGGTGTGAGTCATGAGCTTGTATCATCATGAAAAAGAAGAGCGAGAGGGAAGATGAAGAAGAAGAAATATTAAAGTGAGAAAGTGAGTGGAAAAATGTTATGCAAAGATTGAGAAAACAGCTAGAACATTAAACAAAGAAGAATAGCAAGGAAAAGAGACAGAGAGAGGGAGCGGGAAAAAAAAGATAGAGATAAAGGAAGATAGAGAGAGGGTAAAAGCTGTGTGCCCCTCCAGCTCAACCTGTTAAAGTGGCTTTATTAGAAGTCAGGGACTGATCACACTGCTAAGTGACCCGCCAAGGTCAGGATGAAGGGCAGCAGCTGTAATTAGTATGCACTTTGGCGCAGCAGGGCTACACTGACATTAGTATGCTTCTCTATGGGGCAGGGCTAGGCTATGCTACCATTGTTCCGCCACAATCAAATTAGCCCCACTGATGAGGCCTGAGCTCTGTGACCTCAGAGCCTGCATGGCTTTCTAGTGATAGAAATGACAATGGCACAAAAGAGTATGTGTGCCACACTCTTCGGGGACAGTGGGGCTCACATACTCATTTCTGATTATAGCAGCTCTTTATTTATATATTTTCTCCTGGTGAACGTAATTGAAATGAGGTGTTGGCTGCAATATGTGAAATGGATGCCCCTCTGGCTCTGTGACATTGGCCTGCCTCTAAACCTCAGTACTGGTTGATGTGGAGTGGACATCAACAAAACGTGTGTGTGTGTGTGTGTGTGTGTGTGTGTGTGTGTGTGTGTGTGTGTGTGCATGTGTGCATGTGCGCTTGTGTGCACACGCGTACACGTGTGTGCGAGTGTACATGTGTGTGTTTGTGAGTCATGTCTCAGACATTGGCAGTCAGTTCAGACTCCCCCTCCCTCCCCATGCTCTCCTTCGCCCATATTGTGTGATTTAGTGAGATCAGATGTGATAGGCGATGCAGGCGATGCAGGCTGTTGTTAATGCACCGTGGGGTCCACAATAGCACTGCGCCACACCTCTGAGGGTAGCATGAATCAGATGGACAAAAAAGAGAGGAAATTAGATATGCAGCATACCAATTTTACAGTCCCAGCCTCTGAGATTGAAATAGCCAAGATTAATGTATCATATTTTCTATCTACACTGTCCCCACCGAATCAACTCTAATATATTGAGCAGATTTGCGGAACAAGACTTTATCTAAGGGAGTTCTCCAAAAGCTGTGCTGACCCCGGGATTTGATTTGGTTCAGGGATGTTTCTGTCGAGGAGTGAGACTCCAATGCTGTTAAAGAAATATAAACTCAGATTGCACATTTATATTGGGGATGATTGCAGATAGGGTGTCAGTGTGCCACTGATACATGCTGAATGTTCTCACAGAGTAGTGAAAAGGAGGAAGGGAACAGGGAGGTAGGCTACTGGCCTAAAATATTAATATATTTCCCTGTGTATCTGATGTCTCCAAGACAGTTATAGAGAATGCTAGTGAGACTGTCCTTGAATTTTAACACAATCATGTCAAACATTGAAGCTGCCATATAATATTCCTGACTTTACAGAAGGTAAACATCCATTGTTATAGAAATAAACGGATCTGTATATTGACGGCTAGCTAGTTCTTTTTTAGGTCTAAAACTCCTGGCCATTTGTCTTGCCCATTGCTCTCAATGGCTTTATTCACACAATGGAGTATTTCAGTCAATATTTTTGTGGTTGCTATGGCATAGAAACGCTAACAGAGAGATTGGAAAAGAGAACAATTTATATCAACTGATATTTGTATTCCCTTACTTTGTTCCATAGACATTTCATCAAATTAATTTCAGATTGACTTACCTGGTCAGTGTCTCTCTCTCCCTCTCTCCCTGCGTGTGTGTTTGTTGGGGGGGGGGGACGGTGACTTCAAAGTCAGCACGTAGTCACACAGATTCTCTCTCTCCCCGTCTCTCTCTCTCTCTCTCTCTCTCTCTCTCTCTCTCTATATATATATATATATATATATATATATATATATATCCCCATTCCTGTCAAGCAGCCATCTTTTATAGTGATAGTTCATCCTTTACATGGCTCTGATTATCTCCAAACTGAAATCAGACAATAGACATAAATATCTGGGAGCATCATAGGGAAGTGAGCCGGTTAAAGAGGATAAAGCAGGGATCAAGTTTCTCTCCTGATGAAAATCAATGCAATGTGACTGGGTGGAAAATGACTCAACATGTCATCTATAAAGAGATGAGCCATTATATCATTAGAGCTAATTTGATATTTTCTACTTGTAACCCTATTGTTAGTCATTCATTATGGAAGATGGACATGTAAATGATTCATATCTGTCCATTGTCATCATTTTCAATGTGGTTCAGACTAAACAGCAAGAGACTCAATTACCATTGAGTTTTTTTGTGTAAGCACAATGACTGCTAGTACTAACACTACCACTGCCACTGCTACTATAGTATTCTACGATAACTGCTGGAAAACTCATATTTCTACTATCACTGGACCTATACTACTACTACTACTACTACTACTGCTACTACTACTACTACTACTATCACTACTACTACTACTACTACTATCACTACCATTAGTCAGAAATACCCAGGTTGGGGTGGCAAACTTGACGACGATTCAGAACAACAACGACAAAATCTGTATACTAAAAATATATAATTATAGCACCACCCAAAAGGGCACTTGGCGAGTGGGGGGGGGGCAAAAGGGCAGGTGTTTGGGCACAGGTAGACCCCTAAATGTGCACATGCCTGCATACACACATGCACTGAGAGACAAAAGAAAACGTTTGATTTTCATTTGGTGTAGCAGGGCATTAGCCGTGATGTCTTAACACTTGTAAATGAACCCTCCTCCCCTCCTAATCTGTCACTTTAACGTTCTATAGATTATATTTCAGCCTCTGTAGTATTACATTCGCAATAATAATCATCAACCTCTGCTGTTGTTCCCTCCCGCAGAAATTAAATCTAGCCGCTGAGTGCACAACTAATAAAAGATCTTGCCGGAGGAAATAAACAAATAAATATGATGAATCATAAGGCCAGGGATTTGTATTCAGATGCAAGAGACAATTACACAAAGAGTTTGAATTTATCAGCCGCTGCACCTCTCAACAGCTCAATAATGGACCACCGCTGCCGCCGGCCGGTGTGACTCCCACACACCCACACACACCACAAACCGGTGGTGCGGCCTTTTCTTTTCTGCCAAGGTATGTCTTATCAGACGATAGTCTGAGGAGTAGATTCTGAGGAGGGGATATTGTTTATTAGCACAGCCTGTGTGTGTGTGCGTTATTCTCTCACAGAGTGCTCCAATCTGAGACTAGGGCTGGGATTTAATTCATAGTGCTCCATGCTGGGCAGCCAACAGTGCAACTTTTAAAGGACATTCGTGAACATCGCATTAATGGTAAAATCTGCAAATGTTGGCTCAATCGGAAAATACCTTTCAACAGGGTCGCAACTTTGGTTTTAGACGTGTGGGGGACATAATATATATATATATATATATATATATATATATATATATATATATATATATATATACACACAGTCCAGTCATACGTTTGGACACACCTACTCAAGGGTTTTTCTTCATTTTTACTATTTTCTACATTGTAGAATAATAGTGAAGACATCAAAACTATGAAATAACACATATGGAATATGTAGTAACCAACAAATGTGTTAAATAAATCTAAATACAATGTTATATTTGAGATTCTTCAAAGTAGCCACCCTTTGCCTTGATGACAGCTTTGCACACTCTTGGCATTCTCTCAACCAGCTTCACCTGGAATGCTTTTCCAACAGTCTTGAAGGAGTTCCCACATATGCTGAGCACTTGTTGGCTGCTTTTCCTTCACTCTACGGTCCAACTCATCCTAAACCATTTCAATTGGGTTGAGGTCGGGTGATTGTGGAGGCCAGGTCATCTGATGCAGCACTCAATCACTCTCCTTCTTGGTCAAATATCCCTTACACAGCCTGGAGGTGTGTTGGGTCATTGTACTGTTGAAAAACAAATGATAGTCCCTCTAAGCGCAAACCAGATGGGATGGCGTATCGCTGTACAATGCTGTGGTAGCTATGCTGGTTAAGTGTGCCTTGAATTATAAATAAATCACAGACAGTGTCACCAGCAAGCACTCCCACAGCGTCACACCTCCTCCTCCATGCTTCATGGTGGGAACTACACATGTGGAAATCTTCTGTTCACCTACTCTGCGTCTCACAAAGCCAGGGCAGTTGGAACCAAAAATCTCAAATTTGGAGTCATCAGACTTCCACCGGTCTAATGTCCATTGCTTGTTTTTCTTGGCCCAAACAAGTACCTTCTTACTATTGGTGTCCTGTAGTTTTGTTTCTGCAGCAATACGACCATGAAGGCCTGATTCACGCGGTCTCCTCTGGAAAGTTGATGTTGAGATGTGTCTGTTAGTTGAACTCTGTGAAGCATTTACTTGGTTTGCAATTTCTGAGGCTGGTAACTCTAATGAACTTATGCTCTGCAGCAGAGGTAACTCTGGGTCTTCCTTTCCTGTGGCGGTCTTCATGAGAGCGAGTTTCATCATAGCGCTTGATGGTTCTTGCGACTGCACTTGAAAAAACGTTCAAAGTTCTTGACATTTTCCGTATTGACTGAACTTCATGTTTTAAAATAAAAAGGACTGTCGTTTCTCTTTGTTTATTTTAGCTGTTCTTGCCATAATATGGACTTGGTATTTTACCAAATAGGGCTATCTTCTGTATACCACCCCGACCTTGTCACATCACAACTGATTGGCTCAAATGCATTAAGAAGGAAATAAATACTACAAATCAACTTTTAACAAAACACACCTGTTAATATAAATGCGTTCCAGGGGACTATGTCATGAAGCTGGTTGAGAGAATGCTAAGAGTGTGCAAAGACGTCATCAAGGCAAAGGGTGGCTACTTTGAAGAATCTGAAATAAAATACATTTTGATTTGTTTAACACTTTTTTGGTTACTACATGACTCCATATGTGCTATTTCATAGTGTTGATGTCTTCACTGTTATTCTAGAATTTAGAAAAGAGTAAAAATAAAGAAAAACCCTTGAATGAGTAGGTGTGTTTCGTTTATCCAGTAGGATAAACACTCAAATCAGCCTACCGACCGTTCGGAAGCGTCCGCAATGTCCTAAAGCACACCATTGCCCTGTTTTGTATCACATTCCAGTGATTAAACTGGAGGGGACAAAAATTTAATTTCAGATTGTGGGGGGGACATGTCCCCCCTGAAAGTTGCTCCCCTGCCAGAGCTCTCCCAGCGTCACAGAGCTCTGTTTATGTAGATTTAGTTGAAACTCGGCTCAAATCCTACATTGGCTAAAACTCTGAGCTTCATGGATAGAGGACATATATATATAACAAAATCCTCAAAATGGAAGAATTATATATATTTTTTTAAATAAATAGTCATTAAAATTCAATAACTAAAATGTAGTCGTCAGCTCCCTTTGTCAATATATTTTAGAAACATCGTCGGAATCGATTATTGTCCTGCTGAAACTTGAATTCCTTTCCCAGTTACTGTTGTAAAGCAGAATGAAGCAGGTTTTCCTCTAGGATTTTGTCTGTGCTTAGCTCTATCCCGTTTCTTTTTATCCTGAAAAACTCCCCAGTATTTGCCGATGTCAAGCATACCCATACCATGATGCAGCCACCATCATGACAAGGCTACTGTTGTTTAGCAATGCTTGACTCAGATGGAGACGTCTTAATAGCTTGACAAACACTTTGTGAATCTGTTTCGGGTCAGACAGCTAACATTAAGATTTCGAATGCTTCCCGTCTGGACAACATGGTATGACAAGGAGAAGATTGCTAATGCTCACTAGCTTTTTCGTTCTTCTCAGGATCAGGATCTGTGCTCTAAATAACTCAACTGGCTAGTTTGCCTCTCTGTAAAGAGAAGGGCGGGCTCTACCCTTCTAATTTGATAGAGCGAAGCTTTCTCTGTGCACTCGCTTCATGGTTCACCCGATAACTTCTCATCGCATTTTGTTCAGTTTTCACACTCAACAATTGTGGTTTATACTCTGACCACAACCACACACTTACAAAAAAAGTTCTGGATTGAACCAAAAAGGGTTCTGTTGCTTGCTTCATTCATATGTTTGGGGTGGCAGGTAGCCTAGTGGTTAGAGCATTGGACTAGAAGCTTCCTAGATCAAATCCCTGACAAGGTAAAAATAAATTGTTCTGTCCCTGAACAAGACAGTTAACCCACTGTTCCTAGGCTGTTATTGTGAATAAGAATGTGTTCTAAACTGACTTGCCTAGTTAAAATAAAGGTAAAACATATATGGCACACCTAGACGTTTCTATATAGAACCTTTTTGTAGGGTTTTTTGAAAAGAAACCCAGCGTTTCTTCTTCACTGAACCAAAATTGGTTCAATATTGGACCCTTAGGTTTATGGAACCACAGCAGAGGTTCAAACTGTAGAACCCAGTTCCTACATTTGAATGTACAAATTGATTTTATTAAACAAAACTATGCTACATTTTTATTTCTGGGACCCTCAGGATGACAAATCAGAGCAAGATTACTTAATGTAAGTATATTATTATCCTTCACAGGTGAATGAATCAAACCAGTTGCCGTGATAAAAGTTTATTTCTGTTGTGCACTCTCCTCAAACAGTAGCATGGTATTTTTTCACTCTAATAGCTACTGTAAATTGGACAGTGCAATTAAATTTAAGCTTTCTGCCCGTGTAAGACATGTCTATGTCCTAGGAAATGTTCTTGTTACTTACAACGTTATACTAAACACATTAGCGCACGATAGCTCAACTGTCCCGCAGGCGGACACCAATCCTGTAGAGGTTTTAAGGAGTGTCATATATAAATCAAGGAGTGTCATATATAAATCAAGCATGTTTTGGCTCTTTCCAGAACTCTTGCACAAAACTACTGACCACAACCACACAACTATTTACAACATAACTACTGAACCACACAACTACTGACCACAGCCAGACAACTACTGACCACAATTACTGACCACAACAACACAACTACAGACCATAACTATTGACCACAACTACTGACCACAACTTCTGCACAAAATCCTGACCACAACCACACAACTACTGAACCATAACTACTGACCACAAAACTACTGGCTACTACTGACCAGAGCTACTGACTGCAACCACACAACTACTGAACCACACAACTACAGAACCACACAAAGAATGATCACAACCACATAATTGCTGACCAGAAATACTGAACACAATTGCTAACCACGACCACACAACTACTGACAACACAACTACTGACCACAACTACTGACCACAAACACACAACTACTGACCACACATCTACTAATCACAACAACATAACTACAGACCATAACTACTGACCACAACTACTGACCACAACTTATGAACAAAATCCTGACCACAACCACGCAAATACTGATGCACAACTACTGAACCACACAACTACTGACCACAACCAACCAACTACTGACCACACAACTACTGACCACAACCTTACAACTGCTGAACAACAACTACCAACCACACAGCTGCTGACCGCAACAACACAACTACAGACCATAACTACTGACAGCTACTGACCACGAACTTCTGAACCACAACTACTGACCACTACAGACCAGAACTACTGACCACAACCAAACAACTACTGACCACAACTACTGAATCACACAATTACAGAACCAGACAACTAATGACCACAACCACACAATTGCTGACCAGAAATACTGAACAAAATTACGTAACAACCAACCAGCTACTGCCCACAACCAGACAACTAGACACCAAAATTACTGACCACAACTACTGACCACACCTCCTGACCACAACCACACAACTACTGAACCACAACTACTGACCACACAATTAGAAAACAAACAACTAATGACCCCAACTGCTGACCAGAAATAATTGACCACAACCAATAAACTACTGAACTCAGCTCCTGATAACAAGCACACAACATCTGTACCTCAACAACAAAACTACAGACCATAACGACTGACCACAAAACGACTGACCACCACTGACTAAAACTACTGACCCCAACCACACAACTACTGGCCACACAACTACTGAAACACACAACTAATGACCTCAACTACTGACCACAATTACCGACCACAACCACACAACTAATGACCACAACCAACAAACTACTGACCACACAACTACTGACCACAAAACACATTTAGATCATGTAACTACTGGCCACAACTACAGACCACAACCACACAACTACTGAACCACAACTACTGACCACACAGCTACTGACCACAACAACACAACTACAGACCACAACTACTGGCCACAACTACTGACCACAACTTCTGAACAAAATCCTGACCACAACCACACAACTACTGAACCACAACTACTGACCACAAAACTACTGACAACTACTGACCAGTAGTACTTACCATAACCACACAACTACTGAACCACACAACTACAGAACCAGACAACTAAAGACCATAACCACACGATTGTTGACCAGAAATACTGAACACAATGACACAACAACCAAACAACTACTGACCACACAACTACTGACAACAACTACTGCCTACAACAACACAACTAGACACCAAAATTACTGACCACAACTACTGAACACAACTCCTGACCACAACCACACAACTATTGAACCACAACTCAACTACTGACCACAAAACCACTGACCTAAACTTCTGACCACAACCATACAACTACTGACCACACAACTACTGACCACAACCACACAACTAGTGACCACAACTACTGACCACAACCAGACAACTACTGCCCACAACTACTGAACCACACAATTACTGACCAACACTACTGACCACAACTACTGACCAAAACTATTGACCACCACTGACTAGGGATTGGCATTTGGAATTATTTCACTCTTCAAATAATATAAATAGTGTACAACTTTTTAAACTTCTTCCACTACCACAAAACATTTTAAAGAGCTTTAGCAAGCCCACATCTTTACTTGTAAAGTTCCCATCTAGTTTAGTTATGCAGTTTTTATTTATATGTAAATATATATATATATATATATATATATATATAATTTTAATCCCACTTTGTTAGAACTCAAAGGGGTCTGAATACTTTTGCAAAGCATTGTATGTGGGAAACAGTTTGCATGTTATTGAGGGAAAAGGAATGCATACGTGTTTATCTGCCTTCATTCATCCTCTGACTTACTACACATTGCCTTTGGACAAAGTACATTTTAGTGACAGTATTGCTTTGACATTGGGAGTCAGGGAGTCAGGAAGCATGTGGTAAGTTTAATAATAACAAACATTTATCATCGATCATTGCAACACAAGTAGCACAGCAAGAACCAACACTGCCTGATGACTGAGGTTGGTGAGGGCTATATGATGGGGGAGAGTAATCAGGGTGGTGATGAAGTCCAGGTGTGCTTAAAGATGGGGAGCGGGTGTCGCAATGATGGTTGCCATATGTGGGCAATGTAGGTTGCCAGGACCGGTGGTAGGCCGTCATTGTAAAATAAGAACTTGTTCTTAATTGACTTGCCGAGTAAAATGCAGGTTTAATAAATAAAAAAATAAATAAACAGTAGACCGGTGACGTCAAGTGCCAGAGGAAGGGCGCAGGACTAGATGTGACAGACAGTGAACATCACATTTTATTAAGTAATTCATAAAATTTTATGAAATGCATTTTAAATACATTTTGACTTGACTTGACATATCAGTAATATTGTTTTTCATGAGTCCTGTGATCTGTGGATTGAGACCCTTCCTGTTTGTTGTGACTCATACATGATTGGTGAGAAGAGCTGCTGACGTAAGGATGTCACAGCATTCGATCAACTGGAATGGACTTTCTATATTCAGAATGTGTGTGTGTGTGAGAGAGAGTGTGAGTGTGTATGTGTTTACTGTGAGAAAACAGAAAAAAACATGAGTCACAGAGAGAGAATGAGGGGAAATAAATCTGAGCAGTAGGGTCTGACTGGAACTGCTCCCCATGCAGCAAACACACTCTGCCGGACAAACGTGTCCCTTGACACCTCACACCTAACCCCTTGTCATCCTTTCCTCCCTCTCCTCGCTGGCTCTGTCTTTCCTCTCCTCTTCTTTCTGGCTTTGTGTCATCCTCCTCTCCTCTCCTCTCCTCTCCTCTCCTCTCCTCTCCTCTCCTCTCCTCTCCTCTCCTCTCCTCTCCTCTCCTCTCCTCTCCTCTCCTCTCCTCTCCTCTCCTCTCCTCTGCTGGCTAGCTGACAGTTGGAGCCAGGCGGGGTCACCTCCCCTCACCTCCCAGGGGTGTGTGGGTACAGCTCCGGAGCTCCAGAGCCCACGCCCCAGCGGCTCCCTGACTTGCCCAGCGAGGAGAAGTGAAGTGTGGGGAGAGCCGGGCTGCTCTGCTGAGACGGGGGCCTCAGGCCTGGAGGTACCTCTGGCCTACTCACTTTAGGTCATGCGAGATGCAGTCTGCCAGGCCTGCCCCAACCCCCTCAGAGTGAAGAGTGCAAGAGGAGCAGAGCGGTCACTGCTGCACTTGAGCTGTTGAGCCATGTACTTCTCACACTCAGTCATCTCTGTCTGCTTCTATCACTTTGTTTTGGACTGCATTTCCCTCTCAGTGATGTCATGATAAGCTTTGAATTCTAACAAAACTAAACCTTTTTTTTTATATGCCCTACATTGTGAAATATCCTTAGGTTATGATTTCTATATAAATCATATTTAAATAATAAACTAGAGTAACACACTAAGTAACACACTGGCGATGCTTACAAAGACGTAAACTCATAGTGGTTATCGTAGTGTTGGGTTGGTGTGTGTGTCCTGCTCAGGCTCATAGTTTATAACCCTGAGAGAGAACCATCCTCTCATATCTACTGATGGCTCCTTTTTAACAATGGTCGATCAGCTGCAACATCAAAGGTCCTGGGTCGTGCTGGAATAGCTGCATCTTGGGACCACATTAGTGTGTGTGTGCATGATTTTTCACTGTTTTGAAGTTCCCTGTCTCTCTCCCTCTCTGACCTATTTGACTATGGGAGGGGTAGACGTGGGGTGACCACACATAGAATGCATAACCCCAACCCCTTAAATGTCATAAATGCTGGGTATAGTTGGGGTTGATGGCATTTCAGTTACATAAAATGCAAGAGTCAACAACAACAACAACATACATTAAGACTCACATAAAAGCAACAGGCAACCAAAGATACTGGTAACTTTCCCAAGATAACTCATCAGCGTCGTTTCCTGTGGCAGCAAATGAAGCATAGTGAACAGAACAAACAAAGAGGTGGGCAGAGCCAAGCACAAGCTAGCAAGATCCTATTGGCGCGTTTTAGCATGTATTTGCATATTTCCGTTAGGAAATGCCTTATTTGTGAAGTGCCCGTGTGCAACAACTCAACTCCTTCTAAACAACGCAACTTTGGCAAAGGGTCAAGTCTACAAAACTTTGTTTGTAACAGATTCCAGTTTTGGGAACAGAAAACTGCATTGAGTTCAAATGTTTCTTCAATGAGAAAATTTGCTGAATGTCGGACAAGTTTCATCTACTGTAGCTCCATATTCTCCCACTTCTCGCCACTGGACTTGCTGTCATCAGAATATTGGGTGGCGAGTGGAAGTTCAAAACGGATGCTTCAGATTTATACATCCTCTGAGACATCTGGCTCCTTCTATCTGTGACTCAATGCTGCTGATGTAGCACACATTTTCATTTTAATAAAGCTTCATTTGAATTTTCATTCAAATTCAAAAACAACTCATCCAAATGAAGAGCAAATTTCAAGAACAAAATACAAAAAATATATGATTATCTCCAAACCACCTTTCATGTGATATCTGTTAAAGTTCCTGTGAGTGTTTGGTAAAACCATCGCTGATATCTTGACAGGATCTTATTTTGTATGTTCTAAAACAACTTCTTGACATAAAACATCCATTGCTTTATTAGCCTCAAATCAGACTTTTATATTTAGTGTCTAAACAAGGAATTCCGTTCTTGTCAAAAAGTGAGAAAAAGACAACATGATGCACAAATGATCAAATTTCAAATCAAATGTATTTATTTATATAGCCCTTCTTACATCAGCTGATATATCAAAGTGCTGTACAGAAACCCAGCCTAAAACCCCAATCAGCAAGCAATGCAGGTGTAGAAGCACGGTGGCAAGGACAAACTCCCTTGTCACGTCGTGACCAGTAAAAGGGGTTATTTGTTATTGTAGTTTGGTCAGTGAGTGGCAGGGGGTGTTTGTTTTGTGTGTTTCGGGGTTTTTGATTTATGTTCTATATTTTCTATTTCTATGTTTATTATAGTTTTCTATTTCTATGTTGTGTTTTTCAATTACCTCCAATTAGAGGCAGCTGGTTGTTGTTGTCTCTAATTGGAGGCCATATTTAAGTGTGTTTGTTTTTCACTTGTGTTTGTGGGTGGTTGTTCCTAGTATAGTCTGTGCACCTTACTGGATTGTTTTTGTTGTTTGTTTTGTTTAAATGTCTTCTCTGTAATAAAGTAAAGAAGATGATCAATATACCCGCTGCATTTTGGTCCACTCCTTACGACGCCCATGACATCCCTAGAATGGCCAAAACCTAGGAAGAAACCTAGAGAGGATCCAGGCTATGAGGGGTGGCCAGTCCTCTTCTGGCTGTCCCGGGTGGAGATTATAACAGAACATGGTCAAGATGTTCAAATGTTCATAAATGACCAGCATGGTCAAATAATAGTAATCACAGTGAACAGGTCAGTGTTCCATAGCCGCAGGCAGAACAGTTGAAACTGGAGCAGCAGCACAGCCAGGTAGTCCTGAGGCATGGTACAAGGGCTCAGGTCCTCCGAGAGAGAGAAAGAAACAAAGAGAGAAAGAAAGAATTAGAGAGAGCATACTTAAATTCACACAGGACACCGGATAAGACAGGAGAAATACTCCAGATATAACAGACTGACCCTAGCCCCCCGACACATAAACTACTGCAGCATAAATACTGGAGGCTGAGACAGGAGGGGTCAGGAGACACTGTGGCCCCATCTGATGATACCCCCGGACAGGGCCAAACAGGCAGGATATAACCCCACCCACTTTGCCAAAGCACAGCCCCCACACCACTAGAGGGTCTTATCTCTCTCATTTTCTGTCTGTCTGTCTCTCTCCCCCCCTCTCTCCCCCCCTCCTCCTCACTTTCTCTGGCTGTCTGATTGCTGGCTCTCGGAGCAGGCTTTGGAAGGTAAATTTGCCTGTTTCAGGTGGGAGAGCGTCTGTGTTTGGTGTCAGATAATGTGCACTTAGGAGTCCGGGGGAAGAGTGATTAAAGCCAAGCCACAGATAATTATGTCAAACTCTGCAGTTGTCTTTAGCCCTCTCTAGTTGAAAGAGATTTCTTCTCGATGAGAAAGTAGAAAGAAGAAGATAGGAGCCCAGAGAAAGGAGAGGTGAAGGGGTTGAAGTGGTTCTTTGCATTACTGACGTGCCCTCTTATGACCCCAAATTTAGGGAGACGCTTCGTCTACTTTCAACCATATTGGAGCCATTCTTTAGCATGGCGTGGAAAGTGGGCATTTCGTTTTCTTCACTGTATAATCTCTGTATATTAACCTGTTGAGGGTAGGGGGCAGTATTTGCATGGCCGGATAAAAAACGTACCCGTTTCAATCTGGTTATTACTACTGCCCAGAAACTAGAATATGCATATAATTATTGGCTTTGGATAGAAAACACCCTAACGTTTCTAAAACTGTTTGAATGGTGTCTGTGAGTATAACAGAACTCATATGGCAGGCAAAAACCTGAGAAGATTCTGTACAGGACGTGCCCTCTCTGACCATTCCTTGGGTTTCTTGACTCTCTTTATTGAAAATTTAGGATCTTTGCTGTAACGTGACACTTCCTACGGCTCCCATAGGCTCTCAGAACCCGGGAAAAAGCAGCCCCTGGCTGAAAAACATTAGCGCCTTTGGTAAGTGGTCGATCAGAGTACAATGGGACTGAGGCGCGTGCACGAGGCGACCCCATGTTTTTATTTTCTCTCTCTTTGAACTAAAACAATGACTCCCGGTCGGAATATTATCGCTTTTTTACGAGAAAAATTGTATAAAAATTGATTTTAAACAGCGGTTGACATGCTTCGAAGTACGGTAATGGAATATTTTGACATTTTTTGTCACGAAACGCATCGGGCGCATCACCCTTATTTACCCTTCGGATAGTGTCTTGAACGCACGAACAAAACGCCACTATTTGGTTATAACTATGGATTATTTGGGACCAAACCAACATTTGTTATTGAAGTAGAAGTCCTGGGAGTGCATTCTGACGAAGAACAGCAAAGGTAATAACATTTTTCTTATAGTAAATCTGACTTTGGTGAGGGCTAAACTTGGTGGGTGTCTAAATAGCTAGCCCCTGATGGCTGGGCTATCTACTCAGAATATTGCAAAATGTGCTTTCACCGAAAAGCTATTTTAAAATCGGACATAGCGAGTGCATAAAGGAGTTCTGTATCTATAATTCTTAAAAAAATTGTTATGTTTTTTGTGAACGTTTATCGTGAGTAATTTAGTAAATTCACCGGAGGTTTGCAGGGGTATGCTAGTTCTGAACGTCACATGCTATTGTAAAAAGCTGTTTTTTGATATAAATATGAACTTGATTGAACAAAACATGCATGTATTGTATATTATAATGTCCTAGGATTGTCATCTGATGAAGATCATCAAATGTTAGTGCGGCATTTAGCTGTGGTTTGGGTTTATGTGACATTATATGCTTGCTTGAAAAATGGGTGTCTGATTATTTCTGGCTGGGTACTCTGCTGACATAATCTAATGTTTTGCTTTCGTTGTAAAGCCTTTTTGAAATCGGACAGTGTGGTTAGATAAACAAGAGTCTTGTCTTTAAAATGGTGTAAAATAGTCATATGTTTGAGAAATTGAAGTAATAGCATTTCTAAGGTATTTGAATAACGCGCCACGGGATTCCACTGGCTGTTACGTAGGTGGGACGATTTCGTCCCACCTACCCTAGAGAGGTTAAACTCTGTATAATGCTACTGGCAGGTAGAAGGTGTTAGAGCTGGGGTCTCAAGCATATAGCCCGCGAACACAAAACATTTTAGAAAAACACACAAACATATAGTATACATTTATATAAAAATATATTAGCTCAGCAAAAAAAGAAATCCTCTCACTGTCAACTGTGTTTATTTTCAGCAAACTTAACATGTGTAAATATTTGTATGAACATAACAAGATTCAACAACTGAGACATAAACTGAACAAGTTCCACAGACATGTGACTAACAGAACAATGGAATAATGTGTCCCTGACAAAATCAAATTTAACAGTCAGTATCTTGTGTGGCCACCAGCTGCATTAAGTACTGCAGGGCATCTCCTCCTCATGGACTGCACCAGATTTGCCAGTTCTTGCTGTGAGATATTACCCCACTCTTCCACCAAGGCACCTGCAAGTTCCCGGACATTTCTTGGTGGAATGACCCTAGCCCTCACATGTCCCCAGACATGCTCAATAGGATTGAGATCCAGTCTCTTTGCTGGCCATGGCAGAACACTGACATTCCTGTCTTGCAGGAAATCCCGCACAGAACAAGCAGTATGGCTGGTGGTATTGTCATGCTGGAGGGTCATGTCAGGATGAGCCTGCAGTAGGTGTACCACATGAGGGAGGAGGATGTCTTCCCTGTAACACACAGCGTTGAGATTGCCAGCAATGACAACAAGCTCAGTCCGATGATGCTGTGATACACCGCCCCAGACCATGACACACCCTCCACCTCCAAATCGATCCTGCTCCAGAGTACAGGCCTCGGTGTAACGCTCATTCTTTCGACGATAAGCGCGAATCCGACCATCACCCCTGGTGAGACAAAACCCCGACTCGTCAGTGAAGAGCACTTTTTGCCAGTCCTGTCTGGTCCAGCGACGGTGGGTTTGTGCCCATAGGCGATGTTGTTGCCGGTGATATCTGTTGAGGACCTGCCTTACAACAGGCCTACAAGCCCTCAGTCCAGCCTCTTTCAGCCTATTGCAGACAGTCTGAGCACTGATGGAGGGATTGTGCGTTCCTGGTGTAACTTGGGCAGTTGTTGTTGCCATCCTGTACCTGTCCCGCAGGTGTGATGTTCGGATGTACCAATCCTGTGCAGGTGTTGTTACACGTGGTCTGTCACTGCGAGAACGATCAGCTGTCCATCCTGTCTCCCTGTAGCACTGTCTTAGGCATCTCACAGTACGGACATTGCAATTTATTGCCCTGGCCACATCTGCAGTCCTCATTCCTCCTTGCAGCATGCCTGAGGCACGTTCACGCAGATGAGCAGGGACCCTGGGCATCATTATTTTGGTGTTTTTCAGAGTCAGTAGAAAGGCCTCTTTAGTGTCCTCTTTAGTTTTTATAACTGTGACCTTAATTGCCTACCGTCTGTAAGCTATTAGTGTCTTAATGACCGTTCCACAGGGAAACATGGGAAACAGTGTTCAAACCCTTTACAATGAAGATCTGTGAAGTTATTTGGATTTTTAAGAATTATCTTTGAAAGACAGGGTCCTGTAAAAGGGAGTATATACAGTATATTAGTGATGCACCGATATGACATTTTTGGCAATACCGATACCCAATATTTAAAATTTTAGCAGTCTTTTAAGCATTCTAGTACAGTTAAATAGTTAACACACACACATGGACGCAACGGGCTAAGGCACTGCATCTCGGTGCAAGAGGCGTCACTACAGTCCCTAGTTCGAATCCAGGCTGTATCACATCTGGCCGTGATTGGGAGTCCCATAGGGCGGCGCACAATCGGCCCAGCGTTGTCCGGGCCACTGTAAATAAGAATATGTTCTTAACTGGCTTGCCTAGTTAAATAAAGGTTACACACACCACACTGACTCAAAAGTTATTTTGTTGGCATTTACGTATGTCCCCATTACCGGTAAAAAGTCGTCAAAACCTATTTCTTTCACTTACTTGCTGTGCTGTTTTGATGTTAATTTGTTCAGTCATTTCATTCTCAACCAGAATTTCTATGGAACGCCGTTTGGGTCTTTGCGTGTCAAAAAAGATACACGTCAAATAACACTATTTGATGTGTCAAATAACACTATTTGTACTGTATTGTATACATACATTTATTTATTTTATATTTTTTGAATAATTATTATTTTCGGCGAAAAAAACTATCTCAGTCGACATTGAAATGACTAAAACCAAATCGAAACTGTGTAGAAATGATAATGGACCTACATTTATAGGCTCTTCACTCTGTCCAGTTTGCTAACGGTCATCGAAAGGAAATCGAGACAGTCATGGAGCATCAGAAATCCCAAAAGCGATGGTTATGGGACTATTTTGATGTATATTTGATGTGGAGGAAATATAATACATTTTAAGTGCGGACCTCCAGACCTTGGTGAATACCAAATGCGGCCCATGGTGCAAAATTAGTTTGACACCCCTGTAATAGAGCATCGTGTAGTGTAGCCCTACTCAACAGGCAGACCGGGGATGGGGTAAAAAATATATATATCAGCTGATGTTTCACCTGTTTTTGTGCTTGTCTCCACCCCCCTCCAGGTGTCGCCCATCTTCCCCATTATCCCCTGTGTACTTACACCTGTGTTTTCTGTTTGTGTGTTGCCAGTTTGTCTTGTTTGTCAAGCTTACCAGCGTTTGTCCTGTCAGCGCCTGGCTTTTCCCAGCCTCACTTTTTCTCGTCCTCCTGATTTTTGACCCTTGCCTGTCCTGATCCTGTACCCGCCCGCCTGACCACTCCGTCCCTGAGCCTGCCTGCAGTCCTGTACCTTTGCTCCACCTCTGGCTTACTGAACTCTGCCTGAGCCTGCCTGCTCTCCTGTACCTTTGCTCCTATTCTGGATTATTGACCCCTGCCTTGACCTGTCGTTTGCCTGCCCCTGTGGTTACAATAAACATTGTTACTTCACAGTCTGCAGTTGGGTCTAACCTTGAATCCTGATACAGCTACAGTGGCTTGTGAAAGTATTCACCCCCTTTGTCATTTTTCCTATTTTGTTGCCTTACAACCTGGAATTAAAATGGGTTTGTATCATTTGATTTTCACAACATGCCTGCCACTTTGAAGATGCAAAATATATTTTTTTTGTGAAACAAACAACAAAACTGATCTTGAGCGGGCATAACTATTCACCCCCCCCCCCCCCCAAAGTCAGTTGCAGCAATTACAGCTGCAACTATCTTGGGGTATGTTTCTATAAGCTTGCCAAATCTAGCCACTGGGATTTTTGCCCGTTCTTCAAGGAAAAACTGCTCCACCTACTTCAAGTTGGACGGGTTCTGCTTGTGTACAGCAATGATTAAGTCATACCACAGATTCTCAATTAGATTGAGGTCTGGGCTTTGACTAGGCGATTTCAAGACATTTAAATGTTTCCCCTTAAACCATTTGAATGTTGCTTTAGCAGTATGCTTAGGGTCATTGTCCTGCTGGAAGGTGAACCTCTGTCCCAGTCTCAAATCTCTGGAAGACAAACAGGTTTCCCTCAAGAATTTCCCTGTATTTAGTGCCATCCATCATTCCTTCAATTCTGACCAGTTTCCCAGTCCATGCTGATGAAAAATATCCCCACAGCATGATGCTGCCACCACCATGCTTCACTGTGGGGATGGTGTTGTAAGGGGTGATGTGAGGTGTTGGGTTTGCACCAGAAATAGTGTTTTCCTTGATGGCCAAAAAGCAAAATTTTAGTCTCATGTGACCAGAGTACCTTCTTCCGTATGTTTGGGGAGTATCCCACGTGCCCTTTGGTGAACACCAAACGGGTTTGCTTATTTTTTTCTTTAAGCAATGGCTTTTTTTCTGGCCACTCTTCCGTAAAGCCCAGCTCTGTGGAGTGTACGGCTTAAAGTGGTCCTATGGACAGATACTCCAATCTCCGCAGTGGAGCTTTGCTGCTCCTTCAGGGTTATCTTTGGTCCCTTTGTTGCCTCTCTGATTAATGCCCTCCTTGCCTGAGTTTTGGTGGGCTTCCCTCTCTTGGCAGGTTTGTTGTGGTACCATATTCTTTCAATTTTTTAATAATGGATTTAATGGTGCTCTGTGGGATGTTCAAAGTTTCAAATATTTTTTTAAAGTACACACATAGTCTCAGTCAGATTACAGGTACAGTAATGTATTCTAATGAGAGGATCAGTGAAAACGGCATTATGCGCATCATTCTACCTGGGAGATAGAATCACAGGCAGGTTAAAGCAGTCCATTGGCTTAACGGCAGGGCATGTATTAATATGAATTCTGTCCAATTACTGTCCAATTCTGTCCAATTACTGCTCTAGTTATCCTCTAGTGTAATTTTTGTCATTTCAGAACTATGAGCAAACACAGGCTAGCAATACGGTATCTCTGTGTGTAGAGTAATTTACATTGTGTGTGTGTTTTTCTGTCTGTTTGAGAATATAGTTTGTTAAATGTTAGCAGTAGAATATTTTTCAATAACCATACAGCATGTGACATTTTAATGTCAAATGATTAATCGATCAGATTGCCTTTTAGTTTATATCAGCATGAGATTCTCCTTTATTGCAATTACAACTGTCAACAAAGAATCTGGGGGACAATTTTGAGAATTTAAACATACACTGAGTGTATAAAACATTAGGAACACCTGCTCTTTCCATGACACATTGACCAGGTGAATCAACGTGAAAGCTATGATCCCTTATTGATGTCACTTGTTAAATCCACAGATGAAGGGGAGGAGACAGGTTAAAGAAGGATTTTTAAGTCTTGAGACAAATGAGACATGGATTGTGTATTTATGCCATTCAGAGGGTGAATGGGCAAGACACAATATGTAAGTGCCTTTGAACAATGGTATGGTAGTAAGTGCACCAGTTTGAGTGTGTCAAGAACGACAACGTTGCTGCATTTTTCACGCTCAACAGTTTCCTGTGTATATTAACAATGGTACACCACCCAAAGGACATCCTGCCAACTTGACACAGCTGTGGGAAACATTTCAGTCGACATGGGCCAGCATCCCTGTGGAATGTTTTTGATACCTTGTAGAGTCCATGCCCCGACGAATTGAGGATTTTCTGAGGTCAATATTAGGAACGTGTTTCTAATGTTTTGTACACTCAGCGTATATGTATGACTCATAACAGAGTTAAAAACGTACCGTAAGCTCACTGACGGAGCTATCAAATGTAGACATTTTTTGATAGCTCAAACGGTTGGTACGTAGGTTATCAAGGAGGGTGGTCACGTGTGTCTGCGAGCAGAGGATCACTGGTTTGAGTCTGGTATGGTGACATGGACAGTGGAGGAAGATATACTGCTAGCCTAACATTGACGTTTGTTTCATATGTAGTGCTAATATTCAGTCCTTTGATTTTAGACATTAACATCCTAAAAGGAATAGCATGCATTGTTTTATGAATGTGATCACAATCATGAAAGCATGAGCTGTGGTTAATTGTTTGTGTGTGTGTGTGTGCGCGTGTTTAGCCAGGGAGGGGAAAAAAAGGGTGGAAAGTGTGTTGATTTGTCCCTTGGTAAATGAATGGAGTCTTTGTGTCTGACAGGGTTCTATAAAGTAGCTAAATGAATAATGATTTCTGAGTTAGAACTGAAGCAGGTCTCTAACAAGCTTCATCTGAACCTCCCTGATATGGGCATACTGGGAAATGAGAGAGAGAGAGAAAGAGAGAGAGAGAGAGAGAGAGGGAGGGAGGGAGGGAGGGAGTGAGTGAGAATTGTCAGCTACAGCCACTTCAGTAACACTGATTGCACTGTTGCTGTAACTGTAGGAATATGTTGCAAAAAACTGTAGAGCTTTCTCTCCAACTGTAACGTTAGCTAATGCTAGCTTTAGTTGTAGTACATGGTCGAGGTAGTTATAGTACAGACCTGGGGAAGGCTATTGCTGCTGCATACGTTGCATTCACAGGTTTGGGAGTCTTGCGAAGCTTTCCAGGTCCTTGGAAGGGCCATTCAACAAAAGATAACATCGCAGTTCTGACAGGGCGCCAGTTTGTTCCCACGGTAACATCAGACATTGCTGTCTGCTGATTAGCCATCTGGTATTGTTTTATGTCACTTCCTATTACACTCAGAACCTCTCTCTGTTAGTGGCTTAGCTCATCATCCCAGATCAACTGTATGTCTGTAAAATGAATATGGTTTGCTTACAATTGTATGACTGTCTTTCTGTTCGTTGATGCAGGTCCCACCTAGCCATGTCTTCCCCTTCCCAGACCATGATTTCTCTGTTTACATACTAAAAGACTACAATCCCAGCAATCACAGAGAATCATAAGACGCAACATGATGTCATTACATCAGTCCCCATAGAGGTCCTTATGTGTGGGGAACATGTCTGATGCCATTGAAGCTTCAAATGGTGCCAATAGATAGGGCAGCCGTGCTTCTAGTCTAGACATGTTAAGCGGAGCAGCACAGGGGAACCCAAGAGCAGACCCAGACGAGGAAACAGAGATGAATGAACCAAGGTATTTATTGTAACACAGGGAGATATGGAGTGCAGATCTGGGGAAGCTTGGATGAGTTGTAGGAAACCAGATGTGGAGGCTGAGGTTGGAGTGTGCTGGGTTGGGACAAGGTAAACAAGTCCGGAGGGTAATCCAAGCATTACGACCAGGAATACGACTTTCCCGAATCAAACCCTTCATTCGTACCCCGCAGGACAATTGAACTGATTCCAGAGGCTGATCCAAAACACCGTCGGTGAGTTATTCGGAGTGGACTTCTAGTCCGACTTAGGAGGCGCGCATACCACCCACTGCTACCGAGTATATTGCTCTCTAATGTTCAGTCTCTGGATAATAAAGTTGACTAGCTCAGGGCGAGGATTTCCTTTCAGAGAGACATCAGGGATTGTAACAGACTCTGTCTCACAGAGTATGCCGTGTATATTCCCCATCAAGCCGATACCATGACGGCCCTCAAAGAACTTCACTGGACTTTATGCAAACTGGAAACCACATACGTATCCTAAAGTCTGCATTTATTGTAGCTGGGGATTTTAACAAAGAGAATTTGTGGAAAACGCTAGTGAAGTGCTGTCAACACGTTGACTGTAGTACTCTGGTAAAACACTTGACCACTGCTACTTCAACTTCCGGGATGCCTACAAGGCCCTCCCCCGCCCTCACTTTGGGAATTCTGATCACGACTCCATTTTGCTCCTCCCTTCCTATAGGCAGAAACTCAAACAGGAAGTACCCGTGCTAAGAACTATTCAACACTGATCTGACCAATCAGAATCCACGCTTCAAGATTGTTTTGATCACGCCGACTGGAATATGTCCTGGGTAGCCTCTGAGAATAACAGTGACAAACACACTGATACAGTGACTGAGTTTATCAGGAAGTGTATAGGAGGTGTTGTCCAAACTGTGACTACTAAAACCTACCCTAACCACAAACCGTGGATAAATTGCAGCATTCGCGCAAAACTGAAAGTGCGAACCATCGCATTTAACCATGGCAAGGTGACTGAGAATATGGCCAAATACAAGGAGTATAGTTATTCCCTCCAGCAGTCAAAACGTCGGTATAGAGACAAAGTGGAGTTGCAATTCAGCGGCACAGACACGAGACTTATGTGGCAGAGCCTACAGACAATCACAGACTACAAAGGAAAAACCAGCCTCGTCACGGACACCGAAGTCTTGTTCCGGACAAGCAAAACACCTTCTTTGCCCACTTTGAGGATAACACAGTGCCACCAACGCAGCCCGCTACCAAGGACTGTGGTCTCTCCTTCTCCGTGGCCAGCGTGAGTAAGAAATTTAAGCGTGTTAACCCTCGCAAGCCTACCGGCACAGACGGCATCCCTAGCCGCGTCCCCAGAGGATGTGCAGACCAGCTGGTTGGAGTGTTTACAGACATATTCAATCTCTCCCTATCAAAGTCTGCTGTCCCCACATGCTTCAAGATGGCCACCATTGTTCCTGTACCCAAGAATGCAAAGGTAACTGAACTAAATGACCATCGCCCGTTGCACTCACTTCTGTCATCATGAAGTGCTTTCAGAGACTAGTCAAGGATCATATCACCTCTACCTTACCTGAAACCCTAGACCCACATCAATTTGCTTACTGCCCCAATAGATCCACAGACGATCCAATCCCAATCGGACCGCACACTGCCCTATTCCATCTGGACAAGAGGAATACCTATGTAAGAATGCTGTTCATTGACTATAGCTCAGCATTCAACACCAAGCTCATCATTAAGCTCATGGCCCTGGGTCTGAACCCCGCCCTGTGCAACTAGGTCCTGGATTTCCTGACCACCCACAGGTGGTGAAGGTAAGAAACAACACCTTCACTTCGCTGATCTTCAACGTGCTCAGCCCTCTCCTTTACTCCCTGGTCACCCATGACTGCGTGGCCATGCACGCCTCTATCTCAATCATCAAGTTTGCAGATGACACAACAGTAGTAGGCCTGATTACCAACAATGATGAGACAGCCTACAGGGAGGAGGTGAGGGCCCAGGGAGGATGGTGCCAGGAAAATAACCACTCCCTCAACGTCAAAAAAACAAAGTAGCTGATCGTGGACTTCAGGAAACAGCCACATCGACTGGACTGCAGTGGAGAAGGTGGAACGCTTCAAGTTCCTTGGCATACAAATCACTGACAAACTGAAATGGTCCACCCACACAGACAGTGTGGTGAAGAAGGCGCAACAGTGCCTCTTCAACCTCAGTAGGCTGAAGAAATTTGGCTTGGCACATAAAACCCTCACAAACTTTTACAGATAGACAATTGAGATTATCCTGTCAAGCTGTATCACCGCCTGGTACAGAAACTGCACCGCCGCAACCACAGGGCTCTCCAGAGGGTGGTATGGTCTGCCCAACGCATCACTGGGGACAAGATACCTGCCCTCCAGGACACCTACAGCATCCAATGTTACAGGAAGGCCAAAAAGATTATCAAGGACAACAACCACCAGAGCCACTACCAGTTCACCACTCTATCATCCAGAAGACGAGGTCAGTACAGGTGCATCAAAGCTGGGACCAAGAGACTGAAAAACAGCTTCTTTCTCAAGGTCGTCAGACTGTTAAATAGTCATCACTAGCATATTAGAGGCTGCTGCGCTATATACATAGACTTGAAATCACTGGCCACTTTAATAAAGGAACACTAGTCACTTTAGTAATGTTTACATATTTTGACTACTCATCTCATATATACTGTATTATATTCTATTCTACTATATCTTAGTCTATGCTGCTCTGACATTTCTCATCCAAATATTTATATATTCTTAATTCCATTCCTTTGCTTTAGATTTTTTTGTTTTGTGTCTATTGTTGTGAAATTGTTAGATAGTACTTCGCTACACCCACAATAACATCTCCTAAACACGTGTATGTGACCAATAGAATTTGATTTAATTAGATGTTAAAACTTCTTATGTGTATGTGGGACGCTACCATCCCACCTGGCCAACATCCGGTGAAATGGCAGAGCGCCAAATTCCAAAAAGGAAATACTCATAATAAATATTCATTAACATCGGCTTAAAGATGAACTTCTTGTTAATCCAACTGCGGTGTCAGATTTCAAAAAGGCTTTACGGCGAAAGCATACCATGCGATTACCTGAGGACAGCGCCCAGCACACAAAACAGGACAAACAATTATCTACCAAGTATTGGAGTTATAAAGTCAGAAATAGCGATAAAATTAATCACTTACCTTTGATGATCTTCATATGGTTGCACTCACAAGACTCCCAATTTCACAATAAATGTTTGTTTTGTTCGATAAAGTCCCTCTTTATATCCAAAAACCTCAGTTTTGTTGGCGCGTTTTGTTCAGTAATCCAATGGCTCAAAGGCAGTCACAACAGGCAGACGAAAAATCCAAATAGTATCCGTAAAGTTCGTAGAAACATGTCAAACAATGTTTATAATCAATCCTCAGGTTGTGTTTAGTCGTAATAATCGATAATATTTCAACAGGACAAGAAAGGCGCTCTCTCAGTCGCACACAGAAAACAGGTCTGGGGACTTCCCACTATCCACTTACTCAGAGTGGTCTTACTCCCTCATTTTTCAGAATACAAGCCTGAAACAATTTCTAAAGACTGTTGACATCTAGTGGAAGCCATAGGAAGTGCAATTTGAGTCCTAAGTCATGGGATACTGTATAGGCAGTCAATGGAAAAGTTCAAACATAAAAAAATCCCAGTTCCTGGATGGATGCTTCTCAGGTTTTCACCTGCCATATCAGTTCTGTTATACTCACATACATTATTTGAACGGTTTCGGAAACTTTAGAGTGTTTCCTATCCAAATCTCCCAATTATATGCATATCCTAGCTTCTGGGCCTGAGTAACAGGCAGTTTACTTTGGGCACGCTTTTCATCCGGAGGTGAAAATAGTGCCCCCTACCCTAGTGAGGTTAAGAGCAGAGCCAGTTCAATGGACACTCTGATGTCAAAGAACATAACATATATACTTCTCCCTCTCTCTTTCTCCCACACACACACACACACACACAAACACACACACACACACACACACACACACACACACACACACACACACACACACACACACACACATTTTGTTCTTCTATCCTTGTGGGGACTTAAAATGAATTTCTATTCGAAATCCTGTATAAACAAAATATAAATATGTTTTTTTAAATACTTATTTCCTTTATTATTTTTTTCCCCTAACTCTATCAGCCCTCCCCTAATTGGAGTAAACTAAAGGACGACAACACTTAGGTTTCTACTTCCAGCTTATACTCGGGGCTCCTACTCCGGGCTCCCG
The DNA here is from genome assembly GCF_901001165.1 of Salmo trutta. Taxonomy (NCBI): domain Eukaryota; kingdom Metazoa; phylum Chordata; class Actinopteri; order Salmoniformes; family Salmonidae; genus Salmo; species Salmo trutta. The sequence goes on from NC_042974.1 coordinate 32,279,999, forward strand.
AGTGCCTCATCGGTCTAAGACACTGCATCTCGAGGCTAGAGTTGTCACTACAGACACCCGGCCGTGACTGGGCGTCCCCGGGTTTGGCTTGTGTAGGCCGTCATTGTAAATAAGAATTTCTTAGTAACTGACCTCCTTAGTTAAGTAAAATACATTCTATATACATTTTACAGACACAGTATACCTTACAATAGTTATCTTTAGTTTCCTTTTACTCCTTTCCTTTAGCTAGCCTCAACCCCTCCCATCTATCTCTGAAGACCATCCATTTTTGATTTCTATTTGCCATATATTTTTCAACTGTGCTGTTTCTTCAGATTGTAAATATATATTTGTAATGTTTTGTTACCTACTGGAGAGCTCTTCTTTGTCTACAACCATTCAGCATTTTTCACACCATCTTAAGCCAGCACCACCCATCTCTTTAATTCACATGTGAGGTCATGTGCTAAACAGTGAGTAGTGTAGTAAAGATCAAGACTAAAAGTGATAGTAGCCTGCAATAAGGAAAATTCCAGGTAAACAGAAAGTGTCCAGATAAAAATGTTTTATAAATATTAGATGACGCTTACCCAGACACACTTGTCTAAATTGATGAGTCATGTAAAATAAATGCTATAACCCCCAGCCACATCTTGCTAATTGGATGGGTCTCTATAGAAGTGGTAAACATTACAGCGAAATGTTTACTTGCATAGTAACAATATCAGAAACAGAAAATAAGAAAATAATATACAGTATGTACAAGAACAATATCAATAACAATATCAGTGATAGACGAGGTAGTTATATGCATACAATCAGGGGTAAAGTGGCTGAGCAGCAGAATAAACAAATAGTAGCAGCAACGTATGGTGTGTGTGTTAGGAGAGAGTCATGTGAATAGAGGCACTGCAGATAGTGCTGATGACTGGGAACTCACCCCCAGTGATGAACTGGTCCGTCCAAACCAGGCATGAACAAGGGAATCTATATTCGGAGAGCCTGTTTCTGTCCTGCCCTTGACTTTGGTGCAGGGCATGTGATGTCCACAGCCTCTTTGTCACAAAACTCCCTGATCTTCTCAAACAGATATGTTTGTCTAGCTGTGACCAGTCCAGGTGGTGCTTGTACAGGCAGACCATCTATGGGAGGAAGGATGTCAACATTACACAGCAGCTGAAACCTGACCCAGACTGAGTCAGAACACTCCTTGGCGACAACAACACCAGACTCCAGAGCATTGAAGCTGTAAAATAGGAAATAACCCCCAAAATTATGTGAGATCAATAAAAGTAGTGCCAATCATGTTGGAAGTAAATTAAGTAATCAAAATGTGTTGTTTATGTTTTACATACCAAGTGTTGTCATCAATTCCTTCTAGAGACGCCACTCCGCTGCTTTTGTCACATGGGATGGCAACAGCTTTCCACAGAGTGTTTGTGTCCTGGGTGGCGTCCTGGTAATACTATTGCATTGTCCTCTGCGTACTTGTTGATTAAGTTCACAACTCGCTGCAAGTCCTCATGCTTCAGGTGTAACATGTGCTTGTCTTGAGCTAGCTCTCTTTTTGATGGGAGGAATTAGACCATTCTCCTTGTATGACTGGTGGAGGAGAGTCAGATGTGTTCTACTGATGCTGAAAGACAAATTCCAGAAACAAATATTTTGGCATTATTATACAATAGATAGCCGTAATCAACGTCAGACACACCTCGCTAACTTGATGGGTCATGTAATCATCTGGCGAAGTGGAGTCTTTTGTTTAGACACACTATCTAAACAATTAACCATAATCCTAATAGATAGAGTACTAGCAATACAAACCGATTGTCATAGCTAGCTAAAGTTAACCACTTGCATAATGGAGTCCTTTGTTAAGTTTTACTACGCAATACATAAAAAAGCTGTGTTAGACAGGATTACCTAAACATATTGACCAGTTAAAATAAACAGAAGCCTGCTATATGTCAGACCAATCTGAACTCATCTCTCGGTATGTCCAGCCCACTCATTATCTCAGCCAATCATGGCTAGCGAGAAGGTTTCTGTATTTTTCTGTGGCTAAACCAACTAGGCTCGTAATTTAACAATTTTAGTCGTATTTGCAGATGGCATACAAGTTTGTTATTAAGGAACATGAAAGTTCACATAATCGAGAAGGCATTTCTGCCAAAAAACGCATTTTGATACAGAGGTTAGTAGTAGTGACCAGTGACATACGACTAGTTTCCTGAAACGGTTCGCATTTTGTTACGTTACAGCCTTATTCTAAAATGTATTCATTTGTTTTTCCCCCCTCATCAATCTACATACAATACTCCATAATGACAAATCAAAAACAGGTTTTTAGAAATGTTGGCAAATTTATAAAAAATAAAAAACAGAAATAAGTATTCAGACCCTTTGCTATGAGACTCGAAATTGAACTCAGGTGCATCCTGTTTCTATTGATCATTCTTGAGATGTTTCTACAATTGGAGTCCACCAGTAGTAAATTCAATTGATTGGACATGATTTAGACAGGTACACACGTCTATATAAGCTCCCACAGCTGACAGGGCATCTCAGAGCAAACACCAAGCCATGAAGTCGAAGGAATTGTCCTTAGAGCTCCGAGACAAGATTGTGAAAAAACAAACATTGTGTATGTATGTATGTATGGAACATAATGTATTTACAGTTTTATTCACGTTTTCAAGTTCTGGTGACAAATAATACATTCTGATTATTGAATAGATTGTAATAGACACCTATGATGTGTGTAAAATACATTTCTGAAGGTTGTACTGATTATAATGAGCTAATGCTAAGCTATTTGCCAGCTTTGTGTGGCGCCATGTTTGTTGACATTATACGATGCATTCTGGGTGTCACGTAAACGTCTGTCTGACCGAAGATGTTATAATGTGGTGAAGTGAATGAAGGGAAGTGAATGATCGTTAAACCACACACCCCACACACCCCCTTCAACATGCATACTGCAAACAGACCAAACTCCCCTGTCTCCTCTAATTATCTTTGGTTGACGCGGAAAAACAAACTTGGCGGCGTGCACAAACTACCCATCGTCGGATTACTTTTGATTTCTATAAAGAGTTTTACGCAATTATTTAGATCAATGGTGAGCTCACCCATGATGTGATGAAATATAAATAGTAATTGCTTATAGCTAATTGTGATTCCTGATAGCTGAGAGTTATCTAAATATGACTACTTGTGTTACGTCAATCTTTCCTCAGTTAGCGCTAGGACTAATGTAGCCAATATTTTCCGGGTTTGGATGATTGTGTACGCTGTCACTACTTCTGTGAATGTCTGAACATTGCATCCAAAAATAAGCTTCTCACATTCAGGACATAACTTTGTAAGCACTGTGTTTGTGCAAAATGTTTCTTTGAAAAATCAGTGTGGCTAGTTATATGCTGATTGTTGTATCAAATGAAACTGGATGTAATAAAAATGAGTGCTAATCACACTGGTTTGAGCATACGCTGCAGGGACCACTGTAGAATGATCACACAGGTTTGTTGTTACGTGTGAAAAGGTTAAATGGAAGAAGTTTGGATACATCAAGACATTTCCTAGAGATGGCCTCCCGGCCAAACTGAGTATTTGGGGGAGAAGGGCCTTGATCAGGGAGGTGACCAAGAACCCGATGGTCACTCTGACAGAACTCCAGAGTTCCTCTGTGGAGATGGGAGGACCTCCCAGAAGGACAACCATCTCTGCAGCACTCCACCAATAAGGCCAGACAGAAGCCACTCCTCAGTAAAATGCACATGACAGCATGCTTGGAGTTTGCCGAAAGGCACCTAAAGGACTCTCAGACCATGAGAAACAAGATTCTCTGGTCTGATGAATCCAAGATTGAACTCTATGGCCTAAATACCAAGTGACACGACTGTAGGAAACCTGGCACCATCCCTACGGTGAAGCATGGTGGTGGCAGCATCATGCTGTGGGGGATGTTTTTCAGTGGCAGGGACTGGGAGACTAGTCAGAATTGAGGGAAAGATGACCAAAGTAAAGTATAGAGATCCTTGATGAAAACCTGCTCCAAAGCACTCAGGACTTCAAACTAGGTCAAAGGTTTCTCCTTCCAACAGGACACCGACCTTAACCACAAAGCCAAGAAAACGCAGTTGTGGCTTTGGGACAAGTCTCTGAATGACCTTGAGTGGCCCAGCCAGAGCCTGGACTTGAACCCAATCGAATAGCTGTGCAGCGAAGCTCCCCATCTAACCTGACAGAGCTTGAGAGGATCTGCAGAGAAAAATGGGAGAAACTCCCCAAATACCGCTGTGCCAAGGTAATAGTGACATACCCAAGAAGACTCAAAGCTGTAAGCGCTACCAAAAGTGCTTCAACAAAGTGCTGAGTAAATGGACTGAATACTTATGTAAATATGATATTTCAGTTGTATTTTTTTACATACATTTGCAATTTATTTGCCATTATAAAACATTTTAACAAAATGTGGAAAGAGTCAAGGTGTCTGAATACTTTCTGAATGCACTGTGTTGCAAAAATGTTGTATAATGATTTAAATTGAAAAACTCGTTTTGAATCTGGCGTCGTTTTGTGTATCAGTTGATAAACCATATGCCATGGAATCGGTACATCAAAAATCTCTTCCCAACTATATGACACAGCTGTATATTTTTTGGTCCTTAATAAATGAAACTGGTATACTTTTTAATTTATCACAATTTTCTTTAATCAATTGTGGTCTTTAAAAACAGGGTCAACAGACATGTTCCATACTTTCTCCCCCTTCCACTTGCCTCTTCTATTTTTTGAGTTAATGCTCCAATTATTTGGTTGTAATTTTGGATAGAGCAGGTGTTTCCATATATTTTTGTTACCTTAATATTTTACAGAACTCCACCAGTCCTATTTATGATATAATTTACAACGATCATTTAAAAAATAATGTTTATATTTCAGTTTAACCATAATATTTGTTCTAATATTTGTTATTTCTGGTGGATTAAACTGAAATCACAACCAACTTTTAATGGCTTGTTATCTGATATTGGTAGAAAGTTTAACTCACTGTATAAGAGATTCTCCAAAATGGAAATGTGCCAGGCATTTATACACAAATTCCAGTCTATTTTATCAAAAGCCTTTTCAAAGTCAGCTGTGAATACCAGGCTTGGTTTCCCAGATGTTTCATAGTTTTCTATTGTTTCCAGTACTTGTCATATATTATCTCCTGTCTGGTTAGGAGGAATAATATCCGACCATACCTTTTTAATTCTTTGCGCTATGCATTTTGCTAGAATGACAACACTGAAGTGTAAGAGGCCTCCAATTTTTCAATGGACTGGATCTTTATATTTTACAATTGGGTCCTGTTTCAGTGATATGAAATCAGACCTTCTTGTTGAGTATCTTATAATCTACCATTTTTATAGTAGTAATAACGGTCCTCTGAGTACATTGAAAAAGGTTTGGTATACCTCAACTGGTATGCCATCCAGCCCTGGAGTTTTCCCGAATATCAAGAAGTTCCTCCTCAGTAATGTGGCCTGTACAGCTATTAATTGTTCACTATTAACAGAAAAAAATCCTTACAATTAACTTCAGTTAGTGGAGATGGAGGAGACTGAAACGAAAACATATGCTTAAAGTACTTTGCTTCCTCTTTTAAAATATTGTTTGGTGAATCATGGGCGACTCATGGGTGTCATTTGTTACAAGTTACAGTAAATTATTTTTGGTAGCATTTCTATGTTGAAGATTTTAAAATCATTTTGTGCGTTTCCCCCAATATTCCATTCAGTTCACTTTATTTTTTATAATATATTCCACTTGATCTGTCTGAAATAATATCCTCCATTTCTTTTTGTTTTTCCTCTAAATTATTCTGTGCCTCTATGGTACAGTTTTTATTGATATCTATCTGTACTATTAGTCCCTCAATTTCCTTTGTTAATATGAACTCCTTAGACCTAAATTGCTTTTGTTTTTAAAATGAGCATTGAATTGCATAAAGTCACATTTACAAGTGTCCCATACAATAAGGGGATCTGCTGAACCCATGTTATGTCAGAAAAAGTCAGTTATAAATTATTCTGTCCAGGTTAAAAACAAGTTGTCATCCAATAGGCTTTGATAAAATGTCCAATATCCTCGCCCACATGGCAATTCTGTAAGAGTAATGTATATGCCAATTATTTGATGGTCCGACCACATTCTGTCCCCTGTCAACACTTATTTTAAACTTTTGGATCCAGCAAGAATGACACAAGATTGTAGTCAAGACGACTAGCTTGACTGAGCTTCCTCCATGTATATTTCACTAGGTCAGGATATTTAAGCCTCCATATATCCACTAGTTCCAATATATCCATGACATTCGTGATTTCCTTTAGGGCATGAGGGTGATTGTTCGTCGTGTGATTTCCTTTATGGTCCATAGAGGTATTTAAAACCGTATTATAATCTACCACCATAACAATAGAGTATGGTATTGCTTGTAGGGTTGATACATTATCATATATATTTTCAAACAATCATGGATCATCATTATTTTGACCATATAGATGAATGAGCCAAATATGTTTATGGTCCAATAACATATTTAAAATAATCCATCTTCCCTGTGGAATTGTTTCAACAATTTGCACATTCGGATCAAAATTATTGTTATTTCATATCATCACCCCCTTTGAGTTTCTTTGCACATGGGATAAGTATCTTTCGTCACCCCCAGTCATTGTCCCACACAACTTCATCTAAAATTGTTGAATGAGTTTCCTGTAAACAATAGATATTATATTCCTTCTCTTTAGCCAGGTAAATTCTGACAGTCTTTTCTTATTATCTGCTCAGCCATTACAATTATAACTGGCTATACTTATTTCAACATTTACCATAATGAGATACAAGTTTCAATTACATTTATCATAATATATGTTTGTGAACTTACCTTCAAAAAGTACCATCATTATCGAGTGTCCATATAGCTGTACTTTGAAATTTGCACTGCTGTTGAGTAAACCTCCAATTGTTCTCCACTATTCCACCCGCTAAAACCTTCCCCCATTCCAGTGACTGGCAGACCACCCCTGTCCACCTGTATCACATTGAGCCACCCACAGAACCGAAGCAGATTAACAGCCAAAAGCATTTCCAAAGCCCTCATCTCGATTGTGTTGTATACTGTTATTTAAAAATATATATAAAAAATTCTGCATGTCTTAATTTATTTCCACAATTAACAAATAATATGCGTAATAATGTTGGCTTTTCATACTAAGGATTGTTACCTATAACCAGGATTGGCATAACAATTATTGTGATTCATGGACCATTCTTAATACATTTTAGCTGACGCTCTTATCCAGATCAACTTACAGTAGTAAATGCATACATTTCTTCTCTGTACCGGTCCACCGTGGGACTCGAACCCACAACCCTGGCGTTGCAAACACCATGCTCTACCAACTGAGCCACACGGGACCTAATACACACAGGAAACTGTAGAGCATGAAAAACCCAGCAGAGTTGCAGTTCTTGACACTACCATACCCTTACTACCATACCCTGTTCAAAGGCACTTCAATCTTCTGTCTTAAACATTCATACTCTGAATGGCACACATACACAATCCATGTCTCATTTGTCTCAAGGCTTAAAAATCCTTCTTTAACCTGTCTCCTCCCCTTCATCTACACTGATTGAAGTGGATTTAACAAGTGACATCAATAAGGGATCATAGCTTACACCTGGATTCACCTGGCCAGTCTATGTCATGGAAAGAGCAGGCGTTTCTAATGTTTTGTACACTCAGTGTATATGCACACAATATATAACATTACCATTATTTTCATAGTATGCAGTCCTCACTCGTGTGGAGACAACATTCATGTTTACCTTTACGGAGATGCGGAGGCAACATCAAGGCTTTAGCTCCTTCCTCCCTTGTTTGTTGTCTGCGTTAGCGAGATGGAACCACTTTGAAGAAAGCGTCTGACACCTCCCCATCATTAGGCATGCTTTTCCTTTTCATCTGTGACTTATATTGTGGAGCGATAGATATGATAGATGCATAATGCAATCCAGTCTTTAGTTTTTTTTTATTACAGTGAATGTTTGGTTATTACTGCACCGTCTTTCTTCGAGGGTACCAGCCATCTTTGAGGTGAGGGTATTGTCCTTTAAAAACAGGCATTGTAGTGTCATACATATTCAAATTGACTGTTGGAATAAGCTTATATTAAAATGAAAGGACATCTTTCCTATCATGGCTTTATTCTGCCAGTAAAGCCTTAGGGTTTTAGCAATAATATTCAATCATGTCCAGCTTTGTTTGATATCACTTACACTACTGATGTCCTGGGCAGAAATATTAGCCAATGTTCAAGACATTCCACAAACTTGTGTAATTACTTATCAAGGCTGCATTTCTGAACCCAGGAGTCTTACATTCGTAATAAGCGGCATCACATTTAAGGAAATCAAATAGACAAATGCAATGATACCTTTAATCTTGCCTTACTTTTAACTGGAATCAAGACATTTTAATTGAATTATGCATGACACAATAAAAAACTGCTCTTCTCTTCTCCGAGAATATTGTTGTTGTTGTTGCGTGTGCAATACCAGCAACATAATATCACAAACTGTTTGGCGTGCATAAAAATATAGATACAATTACACCTAACCTACGCATCCAATAAAAATATGGTGATATGGACACACTGAGATTCTTGCTGAATTTTAATAGGCATACATACAGGTTTATGCTAATGTCTGTCATGAATAATCTCTCTTCTGCGACAGCTTGGTTGCCGTGACACCCTTGTGTTTGACGTCCATGTCTGTCTACTCCCAGCATGCCGAGGGAGTGACTCTGAGGCCGCCTCTGATGGAGGCAGAGTTCTGCCTTGCTTCTCCACTTGACTATTCTTCTCTCCTTTCTCTCTCTACTCTCTCCTTATTTCTTGTCACATCTGCACAGACTGTAGTAGTAAACGCAAACACACATACTTAACTTTCCTTCCTGTTCAGAGTTGTCTCCTACTGAAAGGTGCTACATCCTTTCAGACTGACCTTGTGTGTAAAGTGTGAGGGAGGGGCCTTATCCCCTCCCTCCCTCACTTCCTGCCACAGTGACCTGGTGGGGCTAATTTATTTACATTAGAGCCCGGCAGAAAGGCATCAGAGTAAGTCTTAAAGTAGAGCCACAATGGCCGCCTTAAGCCGCCACTAAAAAGCCAGTAGAGTTTTTTTTGCTAAGAGGATTTGTGTCTCATCCATGTATCAGCCTCTTCAGAATAGCAGACCAGTCTCACTCTCCCTGCCTGCCTGGGACAAAGTCAGCCCCCACATGCAGTGACTGACTGAACGGGGGATATCACCACTGGCTGCCTGGCTAATGACATTTATCCTTATGGAAATGAAGAGGGAGCTTTAGATGCATATAATTCACACACACCTGAGACGGAAGAGACGTTAACAGGTTAGGGTTGAGATCCCTTCACACACAGTACATGGACGAGAGGCAGGCAGGCACACAGACACACACACACACACACACACACACCTACTTTACCATCTTATCCCCTGACTGGCCACCAGTCAAAATAAGTCTCATTCTCCTGGGTTTATCTTCCCTTGGCTTGGCTAGACCAGCTCAGTTAAAATGGCAGACAAACAATCACTCCTCTCGTCTTCTTCCACTGTATCCCCTTTTTCATGATAATGCCGAGATGGATATCTCCTTTCCCCAGTATCTGAGCGAGCCAAGTTTTTGATTAGCTCCTGAGTCAAAGTTTTATTTCATCTGGGTCAACAGCCGTTTTGGAGTGGTAGGAAAACATAGATTAAGGTTTCTATACCCACAGCTGGTACACCTATTTAATTACACTGTGTGGTCATCATAACGCTCAGGAACGTAAACATAACTCTATTTTAACTCTCTGTTCTTAACCCACTGTGTAACACTTTATCTTCCAGTCCTATTCCAGATGGTATTTACTAGGAATGTAACATTCACCAAACCCACAGTTTGGTAAGTATTGCGATTTTGGGGTCACGTTTTTTTTCGGTTTCAGAACAGCGTGAAAATAAAATGCCATTCACAATGTTTAGCATTCACAATGTTCCTGGCATTGTCTGTTGTGATAGTTTCCACTTTGATGCTGCGTTTGTAACCATGTGGGAGGTGGGAAACGCTAATTGGCTAATGGCCAACAAGCTGTGTAAACCATAAACTAAAAGTAGTTATCATGTTTGTATACAAATTACAGAGTTCAAAAACCACATTAATAATAGATTGCATTCTATATGCTGTTAAAGAGGCCATTTTCTTATTAGGTGACGTCAGAGGTCACCATGTGGGAGAAGTGGGTGCTCAGGATGATAGACGAGTTTCCCAATAGTAATTACCAGTTGGAAGGCCATTCAAGGTGGATTTTCCCAGTCATATGTAGTAAATTCCCACTTGGTTACGAACACACCATGACACTGCCTCCTTCAGTGCCAGATGCTCACTTGTGGCTCTCATAAAGGGGGTGTGTCTGTAGCGCAGTACATGTAACGGGCTTTCACTTTTAAGTAAGCGGAACACAGGGAACATTGCCCATTCATATCTAGAGAGGGTACTACCTGTTTGCTGAAATGGGTGCCAGATTGACGTTCGTAACATGGCTCGAGCACTTTCACGAGGTGCTGAAACCCCCTATTCTCAACCACCAAAGAGTGGGCACGTATCTGTGGCCATAAACCAAAGACTATAAAAACTAAAAACATAGCCTACCTATCGTATTCAGCTGCCAAAGGCTGCTTGAATGCAGAGAGGAGAAGATGTGTTGTTGTTTCTTTGCGTTTCCGTCTTGCTCCATTATACTGGGGTGATGTGGGGGTAAATGTGTTAATATACAATGCTGTCCCTTTTTCAAAATTTTGTTACATTTCAGGCTTATTGTAAAATTGATTAAATAAAAAAATTCCCTCATCAATTTACACACAATACCCCATGATGACAAAGCAAAAACAGAAATATCTTATTTACATAAGTATTCAGACCCTTTGCTATGATACTATAAGGTGCATCCTGTTTCCAGTGATCATCCTTGAGATGTTTCTACAACTTCATTGGAGTCGCCTTTTGGTAAATTCAATTGATTGGACATGATTTAGAGAGGTACACATCTATCTAGATAAGGTCCCACAGTTGACAGTGCATGTCGGAGCAAAAACCAAGCGATGAGGTTGAATAAAATGTCCGTAGAGCTGTGTCGAGGCACAGATCTGGGAAAGGATACCAAAAAATGCCTGCAGCATTGAAGGTCCCAAAGAACACAGAAGCCTCCATCATTCTTAAATAAAATACGTTTGGAAACACCAAGACTCTTCCTAGAGCTGGTCGCTCAGCCAAACTAGGCAATCGAGGGAGAAGGGCCTTGGTCAGGGAGGTGACCAAGAACTCGATGGTTACTCTGACAGAAACTCCAAAGTTCCTCTGTGGAGATGAGAGAACCTTCCCAGAAGGACAACGATCATTTTAGCACTCCACTAATCAGGCCTTTATGGTAGAGTGGCCAGACGGAAGCCACTCCTCAGTAAAATGCATGACAGCCCGCTTGGAGTTTGCCAAAATGCACCTAAAAGACTTTCAGACCGTAAAGCAAGATTATCTGGTCTGATGAAACCAAGGTTGAACTCTTTGGAGTAAACCTGGCAACATCCCTACGGTGAAGCATGGTGGTAGAAGCATCATGCTGTGGGGATGTTTTTCAGCAGCAGGGACTGGGAGACTAGTCAGGATTGAGGGAAAGATGAATGGAGCAAAGTACAGAGAGCCTGAGCGCTCAGGACCTCAGACTTGGGCGAAGGTTCACCTTTCAACAGGACAACAACCCTAGGTGCACAGCCAAGACAACGCAGGAGGGGCTTCGGGACAAGTCTCTGAATGTCCTTGAGTGGCCCAGCCAGAGCCCGGACTTGAACCCGATCAAACATCTCTGGAGAGATCTGAAAATTGCTGTGCAGCGATGCTCCCCAATCCAATCTGACAGAGCTTGAGAGGATCTGCAGAGAAGAATGGGAGAAACTCCACAAATACAGGTGTGCCAAGCTTGTAGCATCATACCCAAGAAGTCTTGAGGCTGCAATCGCTGCCAAAGGTGCTTTAACAAAGTACTGAGTAAAGGGTCTGAATACTTATGTAAATGTGATTTTTCCGTTTTTTTAATTTTATACATTTGCAAAAATGTAAAAAAAAATTTTGCTTTGTTATTTATGGGGTATTGTGTGAAGATTCAAAACAATTTTATCTATTTTAGAATGAGGCTATAACGTAACAACATTTAGAAAATGTGCAGGGTACTGTATACTTTCCGAATGTCCTGTATTTGAGGTGTTGGCAGCTACATAGGCTATTCTCATTGAGCGTGGTGACATACTGTTAACATTTTATCCACAACTGTACATCGCCGTTGTAATCTACTGGGAAGCCAAAATAGTTCCCTAACTAGAGATTTAAACAACGATGAAGGATCCTCCAATTCTGGTTTATCGACCCCAGCACTCGCTATCGTACAGAACTAGTTCCCGGCTGAGCCTCACAAAAAGACTGTTTGAAATGTGTAAATTAAGATTCTGATTTTGATCCATTTACATAGGCTCTAGTTGTTTTAACAGAATAGCCTGAATATAGAATTTTTTGTCACCTCAGATTTACTCAAGAGGCTTATGCCTATAACGCAGCGTAGGCATAGCCTATAGGCCTAATGTTTTTATTTTGTAAATCATTTTTTCATGTGTTTATTGGGGTTCACAGTGCGGACCGAACGAGGTCCCCGTACGGAACGGTTTGGTACGGATACGTGTACCATTACACCCCTAGTATTTACCATCCATTTACATGACCTTTGTTTCTTATTGCACTTATAAAGAAATCACAAATAAACCAACAATACCAGTTTTATCTATTACATATACGCATGTAAATTGTACAATTTAGTGTTTTTTTGCACATATTACTGCAATAAATAAGTGTATTATAAGCCCATGTGGGCTGGGCACCAAAAGCTGTTATGACACTAAAATAAAATGAATATATACAAAACAAATCAATCAAAACCAGTAGGTCCTACCTAATAGTAAATATCCGGCCTGATCTCACACTAATTAAGTTACCATGTAATTTCAAAGTAAATACCAGGTAAATACTGCATTAGACTGAACAAGTGTAACCTTAGCTAGCTGCAGGCTTCAACTCCCTAGAAGTTCCTGTCTAGTTAGTAGCCCTTTCCTGCAGTCAAATTACCTAGTGGCCTCATGGGTGAAATGTTATTCATATGTTTAATAATTCATAAAGATAAATAAAAAAATAACGCAGAAATTCCAGAGTTTCTATGTCAAGCGGTTTTGTTATATTTCAGTCTTTGATGTATTGATAAAGTTTAATATTGGGATGCAAACTCAAAATGGCCCATAACCACGTGTGTGAGGTGTATACTTTTGTTTCAAAGTAGATTTGTTTAAGACTACAAAGAAACCCTATGTGTGACTCTGATTTAGCCCACTGCGGTAAAAGGTCTCTCCCTCTCTCTTGCTCTCGCTCTCTGTTTCAGATGAAGACACTTGAGGACAATCCCTTGAGAGAGGAGTGAGGGAGTACAGGTATAATAAAGTATCTGGGGTCAAACGTGCACTGGAAGCCTCCCTCCCCTGCTCTCTCTCAATATCCCTCTCTCTCCATCTCTCTTTCTCTCTCTTCCACACACACACACACACACACACACACACAGACACACACACACACACACACAAAACATCATTGCGCGAGCAAATATTTGAGTCGAGACAGAAGAAATTTGGTCGAGCGAGCAGAGGACGAGTCCCTCGAGTGCACAGGCCAGTCGAAAGTGCAAATTAAACTTTAGAGCTTGCAATTTTGAGCGAGCAGAACATAATTGTCACTGATCAAAAATGAAAATATTTTAAACAATACTAAGAAAGATAAGAAAAGTGTCCAAAAAAATGTACGCATTAAGTTGACCACCAGCAATAGTCACTTGTAATTGTCCAGTTTTCGCTCTCAATTTCTCATGTTGCTCTCTTTAAAGTCTTGACACCTTTGGGTTTGAATTTCAGGCTGATGGGGGGCAGGCTTAAAGGCAGGTGAGGCAGGTGTGGCGGGCATAAAGGGAGGTGCGGCAGGTGTATGTCTAGAAACCTTAGATTGGTTACGTTCACTGAATTGATGAACAATTCCTACCCTTGGCCAGTCCAGTGTTGTGATTGGCTATTACGCTGCCTGCAACCTGTCATCTGCCTTCTTGTTTGCGTGCCTTCAAACAGATGCAACTGCAGAGCCATCTGTTTAGCACATAGACTGTTAGCACATAGCCGCCTTGAGCAGTAAGCACCGAACGACTTGGCAGCTTGATAACCAAATGAATTGGGAAATAAATTAAAATAGGTATACTATATATTGAGTTGAGTGGAATCTACTTGCTATAGTAAGCTAGCTATTTGCTTGTTAACCAGCTATGTTTTTCTGTAAAATTTATAGCAGACAGTCAGCTCTAGCAAACACCATAAAACAAGTCCACTAATTGAAGGCAGGATCCAATATTTAGGGTATTAAGCCCAAGAACACACACAGAGCACATGGGGATGTTGAATTATATGACGACACGAAGGGGAGAACTTGCAACATGCTACAGTTCATCCAGTCCCAAATAATAGAGTGTAAACTGACACGAATATGATAAACCAGCTAAACTCAGGTTAACATATCAGAATCAGCTTTATTTGCCAAATATATTTGCATGTACAGGAATTTGACTTGTTGAAATGATGCTGGCACAATAAACATACTATAAATCAAATCACATTTTATTTGTCACATGCGCCGAATACAACAGGTGTATACCTTACAGTGAAGTGCTTAGTTACAAGCCCTTAACAAACAATGTAGTTTTTAGAAAAATAGCTATTAAAAAGAAAAAAATAAGAAATAAAAGTAACAAATAATTAAGAGCAGCAGTAAAAAAACAATAGCGAGGCTATATACAGTGGGTACTGGTACAGGGTCAATGTGCGGGGGCACAGGTTAGTTTAGGTAATTGAGGTAATTGAAGTAATACTGTACATGTAGGTAGAGTAATTAAAGTGACGTATGCATAGGTAATAACAG
Organism: Salmo trutta; assembly: GCF_901001165.1. NCBI lineage: Eukaryota > Metazoa > Chordata > Actinopteri > Salmoniformes > Salmonidae > Salmo > Salmo trutta. Next base: position 32,295,144 of record NC_042974.1, read on the forward strand.
AGAGTAACAGCAGCGAAAAAGGGGTGGGGTTGGGGGGGTGGGGGCAATGCATATAGTCTGGGTAGCCATTTGATTAGATGTTTAGTAGTCTTATGGCTTGAGGGTAGAAGCTGCTTAGAAGCTTCTTGGACCTAGACTTGGCGGTCTGGTACCGCTTGACGTGCGGTAGCAGTGAGAACAGTCTATGACTAGGGTGGCTGGAGTCTTTGATTATTTTGAGGGCCTTCCTCTGATACCGCCTGATATAGAGGTCCTGGATGGCAGGAAGCTTGGCCCCAGTGGTGTACTGGGCCGTACACATTACCCTCTGTAGTGCCTTGCGGTCGGAGGCCGAGAAGTTGCCATACCAGGCAGTGATGCAACCAGTCAGGATGCTCTCGATGGTGCAGCTGTAGAACCTTTTGACGATCTCAGGACCCATGGCAAATATTTTCTCCTGAGGAGAAAAGGTTTTGTCGTGCCCTCTTCACAACTGTCTTTTTGTGCTTGGACCATGTTAGTTTGTTGGTGATGTGGACTCCAGCTCTCAACCTGCTCCATTACAGCCCCGTTGATGAGAATGGGGGCGTGCTCGGTCGTCCTTTTCCTGTAGTCCACAATCATATCCTTAGTCTTGATCACGTTGATGGAGACGTTGTTGTCCTGGCACCACATGGCTAGGTCTCTGACCTCCCTATATGCTGTCTCGTTGTTGTTGGTGATCAGGCCTACCACTGTTGTGTCATCGGCAAACTTAATGATGGTGACTGCTAATGACTGCTTAACGACTGCTAACCTAAGCATTACATGGGCTTGCTCCTACCTATCTTTCCGATTTGGGCCTGCCGTACATACCTACACGTACACTACGGTCACAAGACGCAGGCCTCCTAATTTTCCCTAGAATTTCTAAGCAAACAGCTGGAGGCAGGGCTTTCTCCTATAGAGCTCCATTTTTATGGAATGGTCTACCTACCCATGTGAGAGACGCAGACTCGGTCTCAACCTTTAAGTCTTTACTGAAGACTCATCTCTTCAGTAGGTCCTATGATTGTGTGTAGTCTGGCCCAGGAGTGTGAAGGTGAACGGAAAGGCTCTGGAGCAACGAACCGCCCTTGCTGTCTCTGCCTGGCCGGTTCCCCTCTCTCCACTGGGATTCTCTGCCTCTAACCCTATTACAGGGGCTGAGTCACTGGCTTACTTGGTGTTCTTCCATGCCGTCCCTAGGAGGGGTGCGTCACTTGAGTGGGTTGAGTCACTGACGTGGTCTTCCTGTCTGGGTTGGCGCCCCCTTGGGTTGTGCCGTGGCGGAGATCTTTGTGGGCTATACTCGGCCTTGTCTCAGGATGGTAAGTTGGTGGTTGAAGATATCCCTCTAGTAGTGTGGGTGCTGTGCTTTGGCAAAGTGGGTGGGGTTATATCCTGCCTGTTTGGCCCTGTCTGGGGGTATCATCGGATGGGGTCACAGTGTCTCCTGACCCCTCCTGTCTCAGCCTCCAGTATTTATGCTGCAGTAGTTTATGTGTCGGGGGGCTAGGGTCAGTCTGTTATATCTGGAGTATTTCTCCTGTCTTATCCGGTGTCCTGTGTGAATTTAAGTATGCTCTCTTTAATTCTCTCTTTCATTCTTTCTCTCTCTCGAAGGACCTGAGCCCTAGGACCATACCCCAGGACTACCTGGCATGATGACTCCTTGCTGTCCCCAGTCCACCTGGCCGTGCTGCTGCTCCTATTTCAACTGTTCTGCCTGCGGCTATGGAACCCTGACCTGTTCACCGGACGTGCTACCTGTCCCAGACCTACTGTTTTCAACTCTCTAGAGACAGCAGGAGTGGTAGAGATACTCTCAATGATCGGCTATGAAAAGCCAACTGACATTTACTCTTGAGGTGCTGACTTGTTGCACCCTCGACAACTACTGTGATTATTATTATTTGACCATGCTGGTCATTTATGAACATTTGAACATCTTGGCCATGTTCTGTTATAATCTCCACCCGGCACAGCCAGAAGAGGACTGGCCACCCCTCATAGCCTGGTTCCTCTCTAGGTTTCTTCCTAGGTTTTGGCCTTTCTAGGGAGTTTTTCCAAGCCACCGTGCTTCTACACCTGCATTACATGCTGTTTGGGGTTTTAGGCTGGGTTTCTGTACAGCACTTTGAGATATCAGCTGATGTAAGAAGGGCTATATGAATACATTTGATTTGATTTGGTGTTGGAGTCGTGCCTGGCCATGCAATCATGAGGGAACAGAGAGTACAGGAGGGGACTGAGCACGCACCCCTGAGGGGCCCCTGTGTTGAGGATCAGCATGGAGGATGTGTTGTTACTTACCCTTACCACCTGGGGCGGCCCGTCAGGAAGTCCAGGATCCAGTTGGAGAGGGAGGTGTTTAGTCCCAGGGTCTTTAGCTTAGTGATGAGCTTTGAGGACACTATGGTGTTGAACGCTGAAGTGTAGTCAATGAATAGCATTCTCAAATTGGTGTTGCTTTTATCCAGGTGTGAAAGGGCAGTGTGGAGTGCAGTAGAGATGACATCATCTGTGGATCTGTTAGGGCAGTATGTAAATTGGAGTGGGTCTATGGTTTCTGGGATAATGGTGTTGATGTGAGCCATGACCAGCCTTTCAAAGCACTTCATGGCTACAGATGTGAGTGCTACGGGTCGGTAGACATTTAGGCAGGTTACCTTAGTGTTCTTGGGCACAGGGGCTATGGTGGTCTGCTTGAAACATGTTGGTATTACAGACCCAGACAGGAAAAGGTTGAAATGTCAGTGAAGACACTTGCCAGTTGGTCAGTGAATGCTCGGAGTACACTCGGAGTACACGTCCTGGTAATCCGTCTGTACTTGCAGCCTTGTGAATTTTGACCTATTTAAACGTCTTACTCACATTGGCTGCGGAAAATGTGATCACTCAGTCATCCGGATCAGCTAATGCTATCATGCATGTTTCAGTGTTACTAGCCTCAAAGCGAGCATAGAAGTCTTTTAACTCGTCTGGTAGGCTCATGTCACTGGGCAGCTCTCGGCTGTGCTCCCCTTTGTAATCTGTAATAGTTTGCAAGCCCTGACATACCCGATGAGAGTTGGGGCCGGTGTAGTACGCTTTGATCTTAGTCCTGTATTGACACTTTGCCTGTTTGATGGTTCATTGGAGGGCATAGCAGGATTTCTTATAAACTTCTGGGTTAGTGTCCCGCTCCTGGAAAGCGGCTGCTCTACCCTTTAGCTCATTGTGGATGTTGCCTGTAATCCATGGCTTCTGGTTGGGGTATGTACGTACAGTCATTGTGGGGACGACGTCATCGATGCACTTATTGATGAAGCCAGTGACTGATGTGGTGTACTCCTCAATGCCATCGGAAGAATCGCAGAACATATTCCAGTCTGTGCAAGCAAAACAGTCCTGTAGCTTAGCGTCTGCATCATCTGACCACTTTTTCAATTTATAACATTTTTGACATGCGTTTTTCTGGATATTTTTGTTGTTATTCTGTCTCTCACTGTTCAAATAAACCTACCATTAAAATTATAGACTGATCCTTTCTTTGTCAGTGGGCAAACATACAAACCAGTGTAAGTATAATAAATATTGCTTATATTAAATATGAACACTTGTCTGTTTATTTCTTTATACCATAACCGGTTACTGACGTAAGTGTGAAATGTATGTACTAAGATAGAGAAGTTAATGTCACGTCCTGACCAGTAATAGGGGTTATTTGTTATTTTAGTTTGGTCAGGACATGGCAGGGGGTGTTTGTTTCATGTGGTTTGGGCTATGTATTTAGGTAGAGGGGTGTTTGGTTTATGTGGTTCTGGGTTTGTTAGTCTATGTTCTATGTTAGTATTTTTCTATGTTCTATCTAGTCTGTTGTATTTCTATGTTTAGTTAATTGGGTTGGACCTTCAATTGGAGGCAGCTGGTTATTGTTGCCTCTGATTGAGGGTCCTATAATTAGGAGGTTTTTTTTCCATGGGTTTTTGTGGGAGGTTGTGCTGTGTATAGCTTTGTGCCTTACCGGCCTGTTATTCGTCATTGTGTTTTGTATACGTGTTTGTTTTGGGTTTTTCCTTCTTTGTCCGTAATAAAGAAGATGAGTGTACATATTCCCGCTGTGTCTTGGTCTTTAACCTACGACAACCGTGACAGTTAACTTGTGTGTCGACCCACATTGTTAACTTATCTGATAATGGAGCAGGGAGGAGTGATGAATGTGTGCGTGCGTTAAAGTACCAAATTCTGCCCACGGCCAGTGACGGACTTCTATGTCACAATTTGCTTCGCTTTGTCTAAGACTTTGGGAGTGGTTGCATTTCTCCAGGCTCCTACCTTCAGCTTTTTACCGAAACAGGGGCGTGGAAAACACTTTGTGATTGATTAAACTGTTCATTGCTGCTTTAAGAAACACACAAGAGCCTACAGGTATGTTTAAGCATACATGACTGTTGGGAGTGTGGTGCCATACCTTTAGCTCCCAGGTGCAGCAGAGCTGACACACTAAATATAATGTTTCAGCAGATGTCTTAACCACCCTCTGGCTGTTCGCCAGACTGCAGTAGTGACCACGTTACCTCCCTCAAAACCAGTGAAAATCTACAAGTTCTTACAGTGGGGCATCAGCATAATCTATAGAGAGGGCAGAATGATACAGGAGATAGAATTAGATTATTATGCAGCTGATGTTCCAACTTAAAATCCTTGTACAATCTATACACATTGGTAAAAAGGTTAACAAAAGTAGGGCAGTGGAGTTTGAGGAAGGTGGAGCGATACATATGTGCTGAGTTGTGTAAGGCATAAGATGAGTTCGTGACTCACTGGTCCAAACTTGGCATCCTCGGCCTCGTTGGTGTAGTGGTCCTGGCTCCACCTGGTCAAACGTGTTCTCTCTATACACACTGACCTGTCTCCTGAAAACAACTGGAGTGAGAGAGAGAAAAATAAGATGTCCGGAAATGTCACAGACAAAGTTCAATTGGAGTTGAAATATTTTAACATCTTAGCGTTGCATTCAAGGTAACAGTCCATTTTAAGACTGCTGTGGCTCTAACTGTGTATAATGATTTAGCAAAATAAATGATAACACAAGATATAACCATACCATACACCATACAACTATATTCAGAAGGGCTACTTTGAATAGTTTACACAGAACATGTTACTTAAAGTTTGGTAACAGAATGACGGTTTGTGCTGTTTGTGCTGTCATTCTGTTACCAAATTAGGCATCTGCTCTGCTCTTCAAGTACATTTATTTTAGTCAAAGTAGTCCTTCTGTATATACTGTAGTTGTATGGTTTGTTTAACTTTGCAATCATTGGTTTTGGTTTCACATACATTTTAAAGTGAAACATCTGATTCTCAGCATCACACTGTTATCGTGGAATTGCCATGTACCAATCCAGTCCACTTGTCAGTCAGCATGGCTCAGTATTGAACAGTCTGCTGTCATTTCAGGCCACACCCTCCTTGTGGAGAGCTATCATATTGTGGAGAGGAGAGCTACACTACTTATATTGTTTGGCAATGATTATCGCATACATTCAGTATAGCACCATCTTTCTAACCAATAGACAGCAGCTGGTCATCATCCTCTCTACATGGCAAATGTCCTATGGACATAGAGAGTCAAAGAATTGTGAGAAACTCTCAATACTTCTACTGATTAAGTTGCGGACTTACTGGAGGATGTCATGGTTACCTGCAGGATGTCATGTAAAAATCTTCCCAGCGTGAAATAGTTCCCAATCGTTCTGACTGTGTTGTGAATGTGACGTCATGCTGTAGAAAATTTCACAGTGTGAAAATGTTACCTGACAATAATTGCATGCGCCTCTGTGTGGATTGCTGCGCTCTTGCAGATGTTGCTAGCTAACTAGGCATAAACTGGTCAAGGTGGCTTGTTTTCAGAGGTGTGCAGTTTTAACTTGTTGGTATAGCTAGCTAACTAACTGACTAACTAACAAATGTATGCACTGTCACTCAAAAACATAGCGCCCAAGTCATTGCAATCTCAAAAAAATCTCTCCTTACATCAACCATCAGCACTTTGACGCGCGAGTCTGGGTATTTATATGCTGACCTCACACCTCAACAAGCTTCTGATTGGTCAGAGTCAATACTCCTGGCCACCATTGATTGGCAGGTGTGTGAAGTAAATGCGCGTGCCCACGGAACAGTTTTCGAGGTCGAAGGAGGGTGTGAGAGAAACATCTGCAGGAGCTCAGCCATCCACATAAAGAGATGCGCGTGCAATTATTAAACTGGGAATATTTTTATGCCAGGAGAAACTTTGGTGCATGACGTCACAATCAGAACACAATCAGAACTATTGGGAACTATTTCACGCTGGGAAGATGTTTACATGACACAGGAAGTCCCCAGAGTGCTGTGCATAGAGGAAAGCCAAGGTAACCTACTTGGAACAGAATGGACTCTTGTATCACCTGTATTTGTCAGCTGAGCAGAGAACAACTTCTCCACCACATATTAGTGACAGTGGACCTGCATGGAAAGAGGGATGGAGGGAAAGAGATGAATTAAGGTCATTCACATTTATTGTAACAGCTTAACTGACAGAGTAAAAGTTATCAAGTATGGGGTTAGCGGTTTACAATATTGTTATTATTTACTTCGGATCCTGACCTCTCTTGGCTCCCCCTCCTCAATCATAGCTTTCTTTATGGAGCGAGTTAGCTACCAAAAGGTTGAACGTACGTATCGCTAGGATTGTATGAAAATCCATATGTCCATTTTTAGGATCCTAAGAAAAGCCAGGTGTAAAACATGAAACGTAAACGTTAAATTAGATCTGTAAACGTACAAACCCTATGTTACAACTATGAATGACCATTTACACATTCAATTATTTTCTTTACGTCTCCCTTTACTCAGTTACAGATATTTTTATACGTACAAACTTTTGTCAATAATGTGGCGTGAACCGAAGGACATGAACCGAACGTAGCTAGTCGAAGTTAGCTATTCAATCAAGCAACTCTAGCCCAGGCATAATAGTTGCTTTGCAGCTTCCATGGTTTCAATTACACAATAAAAGTATAGAGCTTGTTTTAGAACTGCATTCAATAACTACATTATACCAGTAGATGGTGTAATATGAGCTTGGGCCTTCAGCAAATTACTTATGTGAGAATGATAGACACAGAAGAGCCTAGAATAACCGCCTGAGCTGCAAAATAGAAAGTAAATATGATTTAGGTTAGGCCTATTCCGCTATCTAAATATGCCATGCTGTTGTGTGTAATTTAATGGCCATATAATTTGCATAAATTATTTTTATAGCCCCGGGGACCACTGTGGTGATCATGTAACCTAATGAATCACACTTTTTCCAGTATTTGGGATCACGGACTGTAGGACTTATGTTAGGCATTTTGACTGTTGTATTAGTGAATTCCACTCTGTACGTAGGCCATTTGCGTTTCACAACCCCATCACACAGAGGCTATATCCATATCAATTAAAGACTAAACTAAATATTGATTAAGTCTGGACTATAACCTGTCATGAGCAAAATAGGCAAGACCTCAGATTTTTTTTTGTAGACCTCCACATGTCTGGTTCATCCTTGGGAGCAATTTCCAAACGCCTGAAGGTACCACGTCCATCTGTACAAACAATAGTATGCAAGTGTAAACACTATGGGACCACGCAGCCGTTATAGCGCTCAGGAAGGAGATGCGTTCTGTCTCCTAGATATGAATGTACTTTGGTGCGAAAAGTGCAAATCAATCCCAGAACAACAGCAAAGGACCTTGTGAAGATGCTGGGGGAAACAGGTACAAAAGTACCTATATCCACAGTAAAACGAGTCCTATATTGACATAACCTGAAAGGCCACTCAGCAAGGAAGAAGCCAATGCTCCAAATCTGCCATAAAAAAGCCAGACTACGGTTTGCAACTGCACATGGGGACAAAGATCAGACTTTTTGGAGAAATGTCCTCTGGTCTGATGAAACAAAAATAGAACTGTTTGGCCATAATGTCCATTGTTATGTTTGGAGGAAAAAGGGGACGCTTGCAAGCCGAAGAACACCATCCCAACCGTGAAGCACGGGGGTGGCAGCATCCTGTTGTGGGGGTGCTTTTCTGCAGGAGGGACTGGTGCACTTCACAAAATAGATGACATCATGAGGATGGACAATTCTGTGGATATATTGAAGCAACATCTCAAGACATCAGTCAGGAAGTTTAAGCCATCCCAAAGCCCTGACCTCAATCCCATAGAAAATATGTGGGCAGAACTGAAATGCATGTGCGAGCAAGGAGGCCTACAAACCTGACTCAGTTACACCAGCTCTGTCAGGAGGAATGGTCCGTAATGCACCTAACTTATTGTGGGAAGCTTGTGGAAGGTTACCCAAGTTAAACATTTTAAAGGCAATGCTACCAAATACTAATTGAGTGTATGTAAACTTCTGACCCACTGAGAATGTGATGAAAGAAATAAAAGGTGAAATAAATCATTCTCTCTACTGTTATTCTCACATTTCACATTCTTAAAATAAATGGTTGATCCTTACTGACCTTAGACAGGGAATTTTTACTAGGATTATATGTCAGGAATTGTGAAAAATTGAGTTAAATGTATTTGGCAAAGGTGTATGTAAACTTCCGACTTCAACTGTATATTGTGTTATGCTTGTTCTTGTTGCACTCCTCACAGGCTGTTTGGTGTACATTTTTTGCGCGGGTTGAGTTGAAACTAACATAACTTGAAAGGTTTTATTGTCAGAATTGCAAAACAAGATTTGTTCAAGCCCAAAATGTTACTCTGTAATCGTAACATGGTGTTTGTATGTTCACAGATTAAATTTCACGTTTATGTTTCATGTTTCACGCATTGGCTTTTCTTACGATCCGAACAATTTACTTTTTCTTAGTTTAGTGTGCAGTCAAGCTTTGATTGGTCAATAAACCTGACCAATTGTATTTCAGTAGACTGCCACACACAATGTTAATTGGCTAGAAATTAAAGTATGCAGTCGCGAGAGCAAGATGGATTTTGGAGCCCAGTGTATTTGTGAGTTTTGACATGTATTAAGTTTTTCTTCAGGGGAACAAGCATCTCTGCTCTCAAATGTATTTACCGAGTGCGGCAATGTAGTTCTGCTCGCTTAAAGTCATGCTCGCGGGACATGTCCTCTGCTCGTTTGAACATGTTTTCTCTCTCGACTTAAGTGTTTGTGTTTGCTCACGCAATGATGTTTCATCTTGCTCATGCATGCCATCTCACGCCCGTTCGACTTTTGAATCGTATTTGACTCCATATCTGTGTGTGTGAGAGGGAGAGAGAGAGCGAAAGAGAGACGGGTTGAAGAAGGGGGAAGAGAGTGTCATACATGTGTCACAGCTCCCCTTTCTCTCCCTGAACCACATGGGACCTTGTTTTTGTTCTCCCCACTAGGGAGTCAAAGCTGTCAACACCACACACCACCAACTTTACAACGCACGCACGCACGCACACGCACACACACACACACACACACACACACACACACACACACACACACACACACACACACACAGGTCTCCGGTGACTGCATCCTCCTGTCTCTCTACCTCTTGCGCCTCTCGACCGCTTGAGAGTGTCCTGATGCTCACGTAAGGGCCTATGAGGATTCATAGACCAGTGAAAAGACCAGACAGAAACTATGGGAGATGGGACACTATACTATGGGACACTAAACTGTATTTAGAAAAGTATGGACACCACTTCAAATTAGTGGAATAGGCTATTTCAGCCACACCCGTTGCTGACAGATGGATAAAATCAAGCACACAGCCATTCAAACTCCATAGACAAACATTGGTAGTAGAATGGCCTTACTGAAGAGCTCAGGGACTTTCAACATGGCACTGTCATATGACGCCACCTTTATAACAAGTTAGTTTGTCAAATTTCTGTCCTGCTAGAGCTGCCCCGGTCAACTGTATGTGCTGTTATTGTGAAGTCGAAACATCTAGGAGCAACAACGGGTCAGCTGCGAAGTTGTTGGCCGCATAAGCTCACAGAATGGGACCGCTGAGTGCTGTGTAGCGCATAAAAATCACCTGTCCTCGGTTGCAGCACTCACTACCGAGTTCTAAACTGCCTCTGGAAGCAACGTCAGCACAATAACTGTTTGTCAGCACAATAACTGTTCGTCGGGAGATTCATGAAATGGGTTTCCATGGCCGAACAGCTGCACACAAGCCTAAGATTACCATGCGCAATGCCAAGCATCGGCTGGAGTGGAATAAAGCTCACCGCCATTTGACTCTGAAGCAGTGGAAACGCGTTCTCTGGAGTGATGAATCACGCTTAACAATCTGGCAGTCTGATGGATGAATCTGGGTTTGGCGGATGCCAGGAGAACGCTACCTGCCCCAATGCATTCTGCCAACTGTAAAGTTTGGTGGAGGAGGAATAATGGTCTGGGGCTGTTTTTCATGGATCTGGCTAGGCCCTTTAGTTTCAGTGAAGGGACATCTTAACACTACAGCATACAATGACATTCTAGACGATTCTGTGCTTCCAACTTTGTGGGAACAGTTTGGGAAAGGCCCTTTTCTGTTTCAGCATGACAATCCCCCCATTCAGAAAGTTAGGCCTATACAGAAATTGTTTGTTGAGATAGGTGTGGAAGAACTTGACTGGCCTGCCCAGAGCCCAGAGCCCTGACCTCAACCCCATCGAACACCTTTGGGATAAATTGGAACCCTGACAGCGAGCCAGGCCTAATCGCCTTACATCAGTGCCCGACCTCACTAAGGCTCTTCTGGCTGAAAAGAAACAAGTCCCCACAGCAACATTCCAACATCTAGTGGAAAGCCTTCCCAGAAGGGTGGAGGCTGTTATAGCAGCAAAGGGGGGACCAACTCTATATTAATGCCCATGATTTTGAAATTAGATGTTTGACAAGCAGGTGTCCACATACTTTTGGTCATGTAGTGTAGATATATACAGCCTGCTCAGAGCATATGGAGGGTCTCATACATAGAGCGAGCCTATATGTCTCTGTGGAACTGATTCTTACTACAGAGGGGACTCCCAGACCTAATAAGGCCTCGGTTGGGGCGGAGAGTCTTGACATGAAGGATTATACAGCATATGGAAATACATAGTCCTCAATCACTACTCTTTGCTTATGGCTGAGGCTAGTTGTGCAGTATATTATTGACCGGGAGTATATGAAGTTCACTCAGTGGAGCACTGTATGTTTTTGGTAGTACAGTAAATCTACACAAATGCTGTTCGGCTTTCATTAATATATGGATATAACTTTGGAATGCAGGGAGAGGTGTCGCTATGTGTATTTTAAAAGAATAGTGATCATATATTTTGACAGTTTTGGAATGAGGCTGTGTGATCGGTGTTTCAGATCTTCTCAGATGGAGGTGTATGTGCTTGTGAGTATGTATCTACATGTTTGTCCCTACAAATGCATTATGGAGTGTGTGTCTGCCTGTGTGTGTGTGTGTGTGTGTGTGTGTGTGTGTGTGTGTGTGTGTGTGTGTGTGTGTGTGTGTGTGTGTGTGTGTGTGCATTTGTGTGTGAAACAACCAGGCAATCTGTCCTAGGAGGATTATGATACATACCCATCTAATCTGTTTCAGCCCTGTTGTCCCCCTCCATCCCCCCGCCCTCTCCTCACCCCATCGCCCCCTTGCCCCCAGGCGCACTGGTGACCACTGATTCGGGGGACTGGTGGTGATGGCATCACTCTCTACCATGCTGTCACGTAGCCGTGGGGGGTCCAAGCATCCATGAATGTCAAAGATATTACCCCCCATCCCCTCAGAAAGATGGAGAATAATGTCAGCCTTCAGGTTGAGGGATGGCACCGGCGGTCTCGATGCGTCCTGACAGCCTCAGATATGTTCTAGCCATTGTGTCACACCGCTCATCATCGCCTCATATCAACCTGATCAGGGAACAGGGGAGGAATGGGTTTAGTTTAGCTATACAGTACTGTACATCCCATAGCTCCCCTCCACTGGTACTGGTATTGGTAGTTTGTATCGGCTGATTTCCAACTCGTTTTACAATTTACAGTAGGATGCATCTATCTGATTTGCCTGTTTGTATCACTTCACTTTTGTCTAATTGTTTACATTTCTATACTTCCGGACAACCAGGACATTCTTTGTCATATTTTCAGTCAAAGAATCGACTGAATCATGGATGAGTAGCACGTTTTCTACTGCTAGTTTCCATTAGATCTAAGCAGCAGGCTCAGTCATAGTCTTGAATAAAGCGTTTCGTCACGTCTTTTTTCTTCTTCTGCTAGGTGATTTGCTTTCTGACTCGTCCCCCTTGAACCTCGCTGGTTACAGGAGCTAATATGCTAAATGTGAGAGAGGAGATGGGAATTCTCCTTTTCTGCTTCCCACTGGTTTCCCATTGCAAAGCGCCGGGACTTTAATTTAGGAGCAAAGCAGATAAATTAGAGTCATGTTGCCAGATGTGATACGTGTGTTTACTCCACAGCTGTAGGTAGCCATAAAACGCTTCGACTCGATGGGATTTCTACAAAGCCCTGTTTTTTCCAAATTCACCAATAGCCTTGTGCCTCCATAACAGCCCTGGGTAATTATTTGATCCCCCTAAAATATAAGCTCTTCTCTAAATCTGGTTTTGGAGTAACAGCTTTTGTAAATCGTCCTGTGCGGGTATCTAGATTTGCACTCTGTCGTTGAGTGTCCCTATGGCTGACTCCCTGTAAAAACAATTTGTCTCATGCACAGGCTAGGTAATGAGCAGATGCTCCCATTGTAAATGATGATGCGACCATAATAAAAAGTTGATAAACATGGAGTTACTGCTGGGCCATGGGCATGTACACACACACACACACTCATATTGTTTTTTCACATCAGTTATAAAAGAATGGCATGTATATAGCCAAGCATCACCCCTCCTCCGCTCCATCCCTCTCTCCTTTTCCTCGGCAGAGAGGCTGTGTTGCTGGTACACCCAGGGCATGTATTTGCCATGACCTCCTGACTCATAGGGGACTTGTGTGGGGTGTGTGTACATGTCCTCAGGACGTTAGTCAAAGGGTTAGAAGTGGACTCTTTGAAGCATCTATTCGCCATGTTGTGGATTTTTCACATCTCCCATTCCTCCAAATGTTTGATGTTGTTGGACATTTTGTTTAAAAAAATGCCCCCCCCCCCCATTCCCCCGCACACACACACATTACTTGCCCTCACAAACAGTCTCACACATACACACACTTAAACATTTCCCTTAGCGAGGCTGCAGTGTTGTGGAGCTCTCTTTGTGCTCTGGGGCAGTATAGTGTCTCTTTCATGTCTCCATGCTTGGATCTCATCTCCCAGCTGAGGCTGCTGTGCATGTATGGAGCTAAGTGCTGGCTAATTTCCCCTTGGATAGCCCCAGCCGCAGCAATGATCCCCCCATCGCCCTGCTTCTCCCCGTCTGGGGGTCTCTCTCTCTGGGCTGAGTCGGGGGTTTGGGGGGCCGAGGCAGGGCTGGGACACCCTACCACCAGTCAGTACTTTTCTGTTTGCTTTTATGCATTCATGTTTGTGTTTGTGCGAATATATATAAACATATGAGCCTACTACATCTATACCCATCTGTCTTTATTCACTCATGTACTATTCTCTTCTAATCTAGGTCTATTTGTATATGTTACTTGTGTACATATACACTGAGCGTACAAAACATGAACATGCTCTTTCCATGACATAGACTGACCAGGTGAAAGCTACGATCCCTTATTGATGTCACTTGTTAAATCCACTTCAATCAGTGTAGATGAAGGGGAGGAGACAGGTTAAAGGATTGTTAAGCCTTGAGACAGTTGAGACATGGATTGTGTATGTGTGCCATTCAGAGGGTGAATGGGCAAGACAAAATATTTAAGTGCCTTTGAACACAGTATGGTAGTAGGTGCCAGGCTCACCGGTTTGTGTAAAGAACTGCAACGCTGCTGCGTTTTTCATGCTCAACAGTTTCCCATGTGTACCAAGAATGGTCCACCACCCAATGGACATGCAGCCAAGTTGACATAATGGTGGGAAGCATTGGCGTCAACATGGGCCAGCATCTCTGTGGAATGCTTTTGACACCTTGCGGTCCATGCCCTGACAAATTGAGGCAAAGGGGTGGGGAAGAAGGTCTTCATGTTTAGTACACTAGATGCATGTTGCATATTGCCATTCTCGTTTTGGAGACATCAATCAGATATTGAAGAACGACCCATAGGTAGGCGCTGGTGATGTGCGGGTTGACTCAAAACCTGCCGCAGGGAGGGCGGGTTTAGGGTGGGAGGGTTGAAGAAAGAGAAAAACAATGCATTACAAATCTATAAATGTATTATTCTTGTAAAATTCATATCTATAGGCTACATTGAGGTTTTTCTTTCATTATTTTTATCTGCCGTTAGTGTGTAGCCTAAACCTAAGCTTTAGGGCCTAACTGTAGCGTGTCAAATAGTCTACACTCCAATGATTTTGCAAACTTGGGTAGAAAAAGTTAACATCAAGCCACTGAGGCAAAAAGGACAATGTCAGAGTTTCATTCAATAAGAGAAAGCTGCAAAATGGAGAGTTGAAAATAAATAGAATGGCGGTCCAGAACAGTAACCTAATGTTTGGGAAAGATTTGGTAAAGTGGTAAAAGTGGATGCTAGCTGTGCCTGCTATGTTATGTGTGATGATTGTTAGGCACTATACAAATTCGACTGTCACAAGATTGGGACTTCAAAAGATACGTCAGCGAATTGTGCTTTTCAGATGCATTAAATGGAATAGTACTGTAGCCTAACTGAAATCTGTACACTGACTGTAGGTCTATAATCTCTTAGACAGTCTAACATTAACTCCTGCAGAATTAAGCATATTTTGCAGTAAAATGATACATCAAATGCCAATTTGGACTCAGGAACAGGAGTGGAGAAGTAAAACATTTTTATTTCAGGATCTTGAGAGAATGTGAATGTGTGATTAGGGACTATCTGTAAATGTGCTGTCTTTATCAGCATCATAAAAGCTGATTGTATTTCAAACACATTAAAATATGCATCCAAGCCGCACTGAAATGTTATCAAAAACATGTTGGGTAATTTTAACAGCTTTTAATTTTCATTAAACTGGTCAAACTGATGCCATGTCATCAAACTGATGTCAAAATCATTGAATTTCCTCCCCGGTCCCTAAACATCTTTGATGCGCGAGAGAAGCAGAGATGAAAGAGGAAAACGATAACAAACTTTACCAATGTCAACTAGATTGTAGCGAACATTATTCTGGTGAGCAAGGGTTTATTTCGTCTTCTAGGGCAACCAGTAATGACAGAAGAGAAGCTGCATGTATGTAATTATAGACGAGTTGACTAACAAATAGCCTACCAAAATTTAGGTAGGCCTGTCAAAAAAAACGGGTGCAGGTCTCAGATTTTCACTTTATTACATTCGGATTTTAGTCATTTAGCAGACACAAATAGTCGGGCAGTTGCAGATAGGTTATTAGCAATTGTGGGACAATGCGGGTTAACAAACAGTTGATCTGTCCATCACTAGCAGGGACTCTTTAAAGATGAAAGAGAGAAAGAGAGAATGTTTGTGAGTATTTTTTATAAATGTTTTGCTTTAATTTGGAGTTCAATATAAGCCCAAAAGGACATTATATTGTTGTTGTCTCATGAGCTATTTCAGTACATTTGTTTGTATCCCAATTTCTAGTGATGTAGTATACTGTAGCTAGATAGAAAATATACAGTTTAAAGGACATCGTTGCCCTTAAAAGGAATTTGACTGGGCATACATTGGGCAATGTGACATATGGTAAGTTATGTATCTATACTGTATTCAGTACCAGTCAAAGGTTTGGACACACCTACTCATTACAGTTTTTTTTACATAGTATAACGATAGTGATGACATCAAAACTATTAAATAACACATTTGGAATCATGTAGTAACCAAAAAAGTGTTAAACAAATCCAAATATATTTTATTTTTGAGATTCTTCAAAGTAGCCACCCTTTGCCTTTGATGACAGCTTTGCACACGCTTGGCATTCTCTCAACCAGCTTCACCTGGAATGCATTTCCAACAGTCTTGAAGGAGTTCCCACATATGCTGAGCACTTGTTGGCTGCTTTTCCTTCACTGAATGAGTAGGTGTGTCCAAACTGTTGACTGGTACTGTATATTAGAAAAGGGTGATAACTGAGGGAATATAAAGTGTATAATGAGGAACTGATTCTACAATGAGAAAGATAGGACTTGGCATCTTGATAATCACTGTCACATTGATAGAGAAAGAGGAACATTTCTGTCTGAGCTGTTCTTGTCAGTACCTAGTCTGACTCATGGATTGGTAAATATGTGTTGGTTGCATGTCAAGATCACACAGCTGAGTAAAATAAAGAAGACCAAGTAAAGAAGCACCCACACAGACCAAGTAAACACACGCACGCACGCACACACACACACACACACACACACACACACACACACACACACACACACACACACACACACACACACACACACACACACACACACACACACACACACACACTCCAAGGGTCCATTAGTTGTCTGACCAGCTGTCAGTGAATGGGGCACTCTCCCTCTCTGTTCCTCTCCGACTCCCAGTGTAGCCAATCACCAGGCCAAGTTTAATGCAATTAAGGTAGAACAGAGAGTGAGCAGAGAGAGCATTCAATATACAGAGACAGTAATTAGCACATGTTGGTCATTAGCAAACACACACACGCAGGACACACAGGACACACACACACACACACACACACACACACACACACAGTGCCCAGTCGCCTCATATAACTTCCATTAAACAGTCTGAGAATATGTGTGTAGATTTATGAAAATGGCTTTTAAACGCAGGCCATCTCTTTGAGGGTCCTGTGAATAGGTCGTGCTGTGATGTCTTTAATGAAGGATCAGAGCTAGGCCCTCCAAGACAGCCAGGAAGCCCGCACGGCCCCCACAACATACCCAGCACCCCCAAATAATCCCTACCACTTTTAATGACGGCCGTTTGCCATTCATTAAGATCAAAATGCTGTTTTCTGCCGGGGCAAATTGCAAAGCTATTCCAGTCACAGCTTGACGAGGTCCGAGGCCCCGCTGCTTTTGTATGTGGCTGGTGAGCTAGCATGGTGGTTAGCTAATGTGGTTATCATGAATTGATGGACCACGGACTTCATAGGTACAGCACTTCTTTACTTTACTTTACTGACATTACATTTTGTTGCCGTGTCATGTACACGCTTAAAGTGGCGTTTAAATACAAAACAAATTGACAATACAACTTTCATAACAGTTACATACCAATAAAAAGAGACTAGCCTGCTGGCCTTATTGGGTCAATAGGAACATTAGCCAGAGCTATTGTATTTAGGATGGATATCACACCTGGTACAAATTATTGTCTAGTTCTGTTTTTCCTTCTGAGGGGTGCCCTATAACTGCGCCCAGAGGGGAGTAGTTCAAAGTCAATTCAAATAAATAATTGTAAAAATTATGGATGTTAAACATCTAGGTACATACAAGTGTCTTATATCGGTTAAAACCTTACATTCTTGTTAACCTCTATGGGCTAGGGGGCAGCATTGAGAATTTTGGAAAAAATATGTGCCCATTTTTAACTGCCTCCTACACCAACTCAGAAGCTAGAACATGCATATTATTGTTCAGGTTTGGATAGAAAACACCCTAAAGTTTCTAAAACTGTTTGAATGGTGTCTGTGAGTATAACAGAACTCCTATGGCAGGCAAAAACCTGACAAGGTTTCATGCAGGAAGTGGCCTGTCTGACAAGGAGTCGTTCTTCTTGTCTCTGTTTATTGAAGAGTAAGGATCTTAGCTGTAACGTGACAATTACTAGGGCTCCAATAGGCTCTCAGAACCCGGGAAAAACCTGAACGATGACGAGGCAGCCTCAGGCTGAAACACATTATCTCCTTTTCCAAGTGTCGCATCAGGGGACAACAGAATTAGACGCGTGCGCGATTCGCCCCCGTGGAGTATTTTCATTCGGCTGTTTAGCTAATTGCAGATTCCCGGTCGGAATATTATCGCTTTTCTACGAGATAAATTGCATAAAAATTTATTTTAAACAGCGGTTGACATGCTTCGAAGTACGGTAATGGAATATTTAGAATTTTTTTGTCACATTCTGCGCCATGCGCACGACCGTGATTTAGCATTCTGATAGTGTCTAGAACGCACGAACAAAACGCCGCTGTTTGGATATAACGATGGATTATTTGGGACCAAACCTACATTTGTTATTGAAGTAGAAGTCCTGGGAGTGCATTCTGACGAAGAACAGGAAAGGTAAGACCATTTTTCTTATAGGAAATATGATTTTGATGAAGGCTAAACTTGCCGGGTGTCTAAATAGCTAGCCCGTGATGGCTGGGCTATGTACTTAGAATATTGCAAAATGTGCTTCATCCGAAAAGCTATTTTAAAATCGGACATATCGAGTGCATAGAGGAGTAATGTATCTATAATTCTTAAAATAATTGTTATGCTTTTTGTGAACGTTTATCGTGAGTAATTTAGCAAATTGTTAGTAAATTCCCCGGAAGTTTGCGGGGGGTATGCTTTTTCTGAATGTCACATGCTAATGTAAAAAGCTGGTTTTTGATATAAATATGAACTTGATTGAACAGACATGCATGTATTGTATAACATAATGTCCTAGGTGTGTCATCTGATGAAGATCATAAAAGGTTAGTGCTGCATTTAGCTGTGGTTTAGGTTTTTGTGACATTATATGCTAGCTTGAAAAATGGGTGTCTGATTATTTCTGGCTGGGTACTCTGCTGACATAATCTAATGTTTTGCTTTCGTTGTAAAGCCTTTTTGAAATCGGACAGTGTGGTTAGATTAACGAGAGTCTTGTCTTTAAATAGCTGTAAAATAGTCATATGTTTGAGAAATTGAAGTAATAGCATTTCAAACGTTTTAAAAATCGTGCCACAGAATTACACTAGCTGTTACGTAGGTGGGACGATTCGTCCCGCCGGTCCCATAGAGGTTAATCTAACTGCATTGTCCGATTTACAAAAGGCTTTACGGCGAAAGCATGCCATGCGATTGTTTGAGGACGGCGCCCCACATCAACATATTTTTCAACCAGCACAGGCTTCATAAAATCACAAATAGCGATTAAATAATCACTTACATTTTGAAAATCTTCCTCTGATTTGCAATCCAGCTACAACATGCATGGTCGTTTTGTTAGATAAAATCCTTCTTTATATCCCAAAAAGTCAGTTTAGTTGGCACCATCGATTTGAGTTCAACATGCAGATAAAGGAATCCAAAAAGCTACCACTAAACTTTGTTAAAACAAGTCAAACTACGTTTCTATTTAATCCTCAGGTACCCTAAAATGTAATTCAACTATAATATTTCATACAGAAAGAAGAATGTTCAATAGAAAAGTAGAATTAGCAAGTGTGCGTCCTCTCCGTCACGTGCCCACAGACTGATTTCCAACTCTGACTCCCTGTACCAAAACTCAAAATTCTTCCTCGTTTTAGAAGTAACAAGCCTGAAACCTTGAAAGACTGTTGACAAGTAGTGGAAGCCATAGGAAGCGCATTCTGGGAGCTGGAATTGCATATGACCCATAGCTTTCCATTGTAAGAGCATGGGGGATCTCAAAAAAAGAAATCCTGTTTGTTTTTCTTTGGATTTTCTCCTAGCATATAATTTTTGTTACAGTCTCATACATTATTAGTCAGGCGGAAATTCTGAAAAAAGGACACTAGCCCTCACAGTCTCATGGGAGAATTAGACGTTCATCCATGTTTCTCAAATGTAGAATTTCGAACTGGTTCCAAACGTGAAATTTCAAAGTGTTTAAGGTTAAGTTTAGGCAATAACTCAGAATTTTTAAGGTCAGGGATACATTTAGATATTAACCCAGAATTCTTAAGGTTAGGCATTAACTCCGAATGCTTAAGGTAAGGATTAAGGTTTGGGATAGGCTTAAAAAATAACTCAAAAACAACTTTCTATCTCTGGATTTGAACATGCAACCTTTGGCACCAGAGGTAGATGCTTACGCCCGTCCACCGTTCAAAAATCTCAGAAACAGCTTTCTATGGGTGGATTTGAACATCCCCCATCCCCCAGATGCTTATGGCCATCTGCGATCCCTGTCCAAAACACCCTAACAAAACCCACTCTGTGTCATTGGTTTCCATTTCCCTGCTACTCTCCTGTGTTTGATCCCTGGTGGTTGTACTGGGGTCAGGGTTTCTAGCTGCCCACCTCCCTCCCTCCCAATAGGCTATAGTTCTACTCACTGGCCAGCAGAAGGCACAGTTGTAGCATACACCACTCTGCCCTGTCATACCCCCCCATCCGACAGGCACACACACTCTACCCCCTTATTAACCCTTATTCTCCACAGCCCAAGCCTTTCCGGCTGTAATACTATATACCTTGGCATGCTTAGAACCCCTAAAGGGTGTGAGAGAAAACCAGGCAGCACTGTGTGTTTGTGTTTGTGTGTGTGTGTGAGCGCTGGGGGTGGTGATATCTGCTCTTAAAAAGAGTTTGGAAAGTGAGAGAGACAGAGAGAGATTGAGAGAGAGAGTCCACATTCTCACCTGTCTAAATGTAGGTGACCTACAGTAATGGGTGACAGATGTGGTCCATTGGAAGGCCTGCGTATCTCTGATCTCTCGTTTGTTACTCGGTAGTTAGAGAGAAATATACTCCAATTGGAAACCATATCGGAGCTAAATACTGCTCTTTCACGTCACATATTTATTTTCTATCTATGTTTCTCTTCAAACTTGAGATGATATTTATTTGATATGGAAATGTTTAAAAATACGCATTGTTGCTTATTAATTATTTATTAGGTCTTGTTTTTCACTTGTCCATGATAAACATCATGCATTATTTTTTCCGGCAGTCAGCTCTTTGAAGAAGACGAAGAAGACGAAGAAGAAAGGCATGAAAAGGTAGGATCAGATGGTGTCTCTTTCTCCAACTACAAATGACAGGAGAACTTTATTATAAGGAAGGCTGACAGAGAGAAGGAGAGGGACACAGATAGACAGTGAGAGAGAGCAAGGGGGAAAAGAGGGCGACAGGGAAGGAGGAAGGAAGGGAGTGTGAGAAAGAGCAAGAGGAGGAGGGAGGATGGAGGAGATGTTGTTTTATATTTCTGATAAGACACAGACAAACTGTCTACACACCTTATACTATTATATGACCACACATACAATTCAATCGAGTACAGGCTTAACTGAATGAACAACAAAGACGGAATGCAATATGCCATTTTATTAAATAGTTTGGGGAATGGCCTCGTATCCGAGGGAAGATCCTCGGAGCCAGATGATGCGATGGCAGGTAGCCCTACGTGAGGCTGCTGGCATCCAAAGCCTGCCTCCCCCCTGCTGGGGGAAAGGGGTCCCAATGATGGGCCTTAAAGGAAGATTCCACCCAAAAACTATCTTTTTGGTATTTTTTTCATTAGTCCATTGTTGATATAGTCCCAAAATCTGTTGCTTGTCAGCACTCAAATGTTCAATATATAAAACTTTGAAAATACTGTATAATGCAAAGCAGCATCATACAGGGATGATTTCTGTATTTTCAAAAATTACATATCTTGAAAACTTGAGCGCTGACAAGCAAAACCCTTTGGGACTATATCAAGTTTTCCTTTAAGGTTATTATAGCTGGTGGTGGTGTGGTAGGTGAATGGTTGTCAAACTGTTGCTGAAAAACAAAAAGTGAGAAGACAAGCGTAAGTTGCCATATAAATACATCCCAAGATTTACACCCACCAGTTGAGAGAGAGGAAGGTGATCATTGCAAGAGTGAGCCCATAGGTTAAACAGCAAGCGTGTGGAAAGTGAATTATTGTTCAGTGCTTATAGGCTACAAGGTAAATAGGTGAATGACATTATGTACTTGGCTACTACGAAAGAGGTGGAAGAAACAAGATGCTGTGCTGATGATGATACGTTTGCATCCATTCCCGCTATGCCCGTAGAATAAGAAAAAAAGTAAATGATGTTATGCTTGCTGGATGAAGTTAAACGAGCGTTCAGACCAGCCTACGTTACCACATACTTCTCCTGCCCCACACGTCTCTGAGAAAACACGCAACACCATGACATGTTCTCTTATGCCATTACCACATGTCTTTTACAGGCACAATGCCATACGCTTCAATATATATATATATATAAAACACGTTGATAAAACACGTTGTTTTCTCAGCTCCATGCATATTCAACCTTAAATAAAATGTTGTTTTGTCAGAGCTGGTTGCTGTGTGTTTTGAGTCCTTTCTGATGGTGGCGTAACAAGGGTGAGGTATCGGGCCACCTGGGGTATTGTTTTCAGCGCCAGGGCCTATTTATGTGTGTTTGTGCCTGTTTATGTGTGTGTATGTTGTTCCCTATGTGTGTGTGTATATGTGTGTATATGTGTGTGTGTGTGTGTGTGCTGTTCCGACAGCGCTGTAATCTGTGTACGGGTCATCATTCTTAATGCAGCCCGTATCATCAGTTCCCAGAACAACAGGAGAAATTATGTGGCGGATGCATATGAAACAGGGGGCCATGCATAAACATGGTGATGGAGGAGGGGTGTGAGGGCACTGCAGAGCTGAGGTTACGGGGGCGGGGGTATTGCTCAGCCTGGACCACTCTCCTTCATACCTGCTTATTATTCATGAACTCCCTCTAGGGTTGTTTTACAGGCCCCTCCCCCTAGTGTGTGTGTGTGTGCGTGTGTGTGTGTGTGTGTGCGCGCATGCTTGTGTCTGTATCAGGGCTGTAAGTGATGGATTGCGACAACGTCAAGGGATGGTAGATCAGGATTAAGATCAAAAAGGGCCTATCACCACACCGTCAGGCTTGGACACATTTGGCCACACACAAATCCTTCCGATACCCACACCACCATCACATCAACACAAAGTCACTTCTATCCACTCAAACCAATGAAAGCATCTAAACCAACCACTTGAAATCACGGTGTTTTAATAAGCTTTTCAAAAGCGTATCCATGACGAAAATAAGCAAAAATCATAACTTTTGATTTCTTGTGAATCGGAAACCTATTGACACTGTGATGTCTGCTGTTATTGGATGCAAATAATGGAATCACAATAACGAACTCACAATGTGGCAAAAACATTTTTTTAACACCTTCTACAGTCAGAATCTGTACCCACACCAGCATTAAAATGACTAAGAAACACTTTTAATGTATTTTTTCTATATTACGTCCCATCTATGTAACCCAAACCCATCTATGTAACCAGAAATGTAAGAGCTAATATTTTGTTATGCTCACACATAACCTTGTGGTGTTTGCGCAAGACATACAGTACATTCACACTGTAACAAGCAGACTGAGTTACAGTTCCATTGCTATGGCTTTATCACAACTTCATAAAGTGTTTATTATTGACCCCCCCTTTAGCATGCACAGTGTGTGTGTGTGCGTGCCTGCATGCATGAGTGCCTGCGCGTGTGTGTTTGCAGGTGAGGGAAATGTTTACACTGGCCCTTTAATTCATCAAACAGTGAAAATAAAAAAAAGCAGCAGCATGCATAGCCGGGATCTACACACTGCATTCCAATGGGAGATGTTTTCAATTCACTCATTATAGAAGGGTCACTCGAGGTCAAGTTCAATGCAATGGAAAAGAGAGGCTTTGCAGGAGGAGCACCACCCACACACAGAGCATAGCACAGGCTGTATTACCTCCAACTATGAACGCCTGCATTTTGGCCAAATGCACCAAAATTACCCTCTGCTATTTACATTTCTCTCAAAAAGAAAGAAGGTGAAAGGGTGGAAAAGTAGGAGGAAAAAAGGAAAGGGATATTGGAAAGGGGGTGAGGGAGGTGGAAGGTGAGAGGAACCATAACACAGTAAACATGATCTGGGAGAGTGTCCGGTTGTAATGATGTCATTAGTATGCATCGCACCCAGTCCCAACACAGGATGGAAGAACGGGCCTCCCCCTTTCTCTCTTTCTCTGTTTCTCCCTCAGCTGTGCGTCTGTCCACTCTCTCATTTCCGTGACTCCCCCTTCCTCTCTCTTTTTCCTCCCACTCCCCCTCTCTGTCAGTGTGTTTCTCTTCATAATGGCTTTAGACTCTATTCAGAGCAAGGGGACAAGGGGAGCTGTGGGGACCAAAGGGCCAGGGGATTGGGAGATAATGCACATGGGCAAATGGAACATGACCGCCGTGTCCAGCATCACCGCGGAACCATTGTCTGAGCCGAGGAAGGATGGCATCAGCCAGAGAGACAACAAAGCAGCCCCAGCACAATGGAGCATGCATACGAAGAAGGCTGCCACAGACCGCTACAACTGGCCCAGAGAGAGAGAGAGAGAGAGAGAGAGAGAGAGAGAGAGAGAGAGAGAGAGAGAGAGAGAGAGAGAGAGAGGAAAAATTCAAGAACGAGAGAGAAAATATTGCAAATCTCTTCAACCTCCTATTACTCATACCTCTGCATTTGGAACCTGAGCTTCATATTCATACATGTAGGACGGAGTTTGTATCGGTTAGTGAATGTGTGTGTGTGTGTGTGTGCATGCATGCATTTTAGGGGGAGGGGTTAAGGTTGGTTTGCATATGCATGTGCTTTCTCAGAGATTATTCATCCCCTCCCTTTCTCCCTTTTTCCATCTCTCCCGCACAGCCATCTTGTGGGTCACCAGGATATGTAAACACAACGCAGCAGCACATTGATAAGCTGTGGAGGCTGGAGGTAGAGAGCAATATTACCCTCTAACTGTACACACCACCATACCACGGGGGGGGGGGGGTTAGCGTGTACAGGTATCAATGTTAGTGCATTGTTCAAGGTCAAGGACTGAATGTCCTGTGTTCTTACATTATGTTCTTGTCAGACCTTTAATTCATCCAGCTACTCCTTCCTCCATAAATGGAATACTGTGGTCCACGGTTACTCTCTTCTCATTGTTCCTGGGTGTCTGGAATGTCCTGTGTTCCAGTGGCCAGAGACGTGTGTTGGTGTGGGTGGTAATGACAGGTCAGCTCCCTTTGGACAAACCAAACCACACGCCATCAAACCCAGTAGTCAACCAGCGGTCAAACATAGAGTTTACTGACCGACCATCAGTGGTTTTTCAGCATTGTTGTTCTTATGGTGAGGTAGTTGAACATCACATTCAAAGGAAATTTGGATAGCTCCCAACATAGGAAGGATATTTTCTTGACAGACATTATTGCGGCTTCTTTCAAAGTTGCATTCAAACAAAACAAGCTATATGAAAAGTGTTACCTTTCAGACCTTTCAGACAAAATCCAACAGTGACTATGTGCAAGGAGTGTATGATAGTCTTAAGTTCAGGATGTTGATGCCTATGTTGAATTTGTTATTTTTGTACAGTATGGAGTACGGTATCGAGAGCTGCAGCCAGTTGTTTTGTGTTTTATCCATATCTCTCCTATCTCTAACCAGCTACCACTCTTTTCCTTAGGGATGCTGTCCTGCTCTCTTTCAGTCAAGCTGGTCATCTTCCCTGCATACTCCCCCACCACCCACACTCATAGACAGGAAAAACACAGTTAATTAAAATGCCTTAACTTGTAACATAATTATGAGTCTCTTTGTCATTTCAGCTTTTTTCACCCTTCTTTTCATAGAACAATAGAAGCCCAGTAAAATGTAATTTGCTCTCTGTTAAGATTAGATTCCGCTTTTTCATCTGTTGAAACGCTAAGAAAATCAAAGCCGCCCAGTCTTTCCTTTCTCTTCCGCTTCACTCTTCCTCTCCTCTCACGAGCTTTGACAGCGTAACCATGGAAATGGGATGAAAAGAAGCCATAATTTTGCGGCGGGATTAATTCGGAGACATGAGCGATGCCATATGAAATCCATGTCAAAACCTTGCTGATTCTTTTTATTGCTAGCGGATCCACAGAAATCTGTTCCCTACGGCGTGTGATTTGACAGTCCAGTAGTTTTGGACTTAGTTCCTCCCTGCTACCTCTGACATGTTGACATTAAGTGGTTGCTTTGACAGATGTTACACATATTTCAATCACCATTAAGCAGAGATATTGTACAGTATTTTGGTGGTTAAAGCTGAAGTGACACACACTGATACAACTATACAATGCCAGGCAACTGTCATTTTAAACGAGACGGAATGGCAACTTCAGTAGCGGAAATATTTAGAAGCACAAAAAGCAAAGATCTACCGCTACCATGTGTGGCCTTGTATTTTAGACTCATGTGGCATTGATCATTGTAGTGCAAGTGATTGATATGATTATTTATGAGTAGTATAATCTATGTATTACCTATTGTATACATGTAGGCATTTTTTAAATCTCTGCAGTACATTGATGCATGTTTGCAGGCCCATGCCTTTCCGTCAGCATTGTTCTCCAGCTTTATCCATCTGCAGTCAACAAGCATCACCAGACAGACACCAGACCAACGTCATTGGGGGAGATATGGAGCTCATATCTTCAGGATATACCTGCATGCAACAGGATTTATTGTCAATCCAACCAAAATCCCCCCCAAACAAATAAAAATATTTAATGTTCAGAAAGCTTGGGCTCTGCTTCCAAAGGACAGGGAGCAGTCATGAAACTTCCTCTGTATTCCAGAAAAGTAAAGACGGAGGGAAAGGGGCTCGGATACAGAGTTGGTAGGTGTTTTACACTGGAATATATTCTGGGAAGGCTTTCCACTAGATGTGGGGACTTGCTTCCATTCAGCTACAAGAGCATTACTGAGGTCGGGCACTGATGTTGGGCGATAAGACCTGGCTCGCAGTCGGCATTCCAATTCATCCCAGATTCGTCCGTCGGACTGCCAGATGGTGAAGCATGAATGATCACTCCAGAGAACGCGTTTCCACTGCTCCACAGTCCAATGGCAGCGAGCTTTACACCACTCCAGCCTACCCTCTATGACGGTCCCACGTTGAAAGTCCCTGAGCTCTTCAGGAAGGCCAATCTACTGCCAATGTTTGTCTTTGGAGGTTGCATGGCTGTGTGCTTGATTTTACACACCTGTCAGCAACGGGTGTGGATTAAATAGCAGAATCCACTCAAATGAAGGGGTGTCCACATACTGGTGTATATATAGTGTATATCCATGTCCAGTTTAGGTGCTCAGATGTACTGTGTCCTGTTCTATGTGTCCGTGTTTCTTTGCTGTGCTGTGCAATGGAGACTCAGTCAGAGGAACTCTGTGTTACCAAGGCAGACACGTACAGGAGTCTGCCTCAGTTAGTGAGGTCAGTCATGTTGTGGAGTGGGAAGTGACTCCATTGAGTGTCGGGACCTGTGTCACCTCTGAGATGAGAGAAAGAGTGGGAGGGTGAAGAGATGGTGTCGGTTGGCAGAGAGAGAGAGAGAGAGAGAGAGAGAAAGAGAGAGAGGACATAAGAGACAAAGAGCATAGAAGAATACATGTCTACAGGTGTAAACAGAAGGACAGAGAAATAGGGAGACGGGGGTGGGGGGAATATATAGAGAGATGCTCATCGTCCAGGTGCAGGCCTTTTAGAAGATCACAGCACTGTTTGCAGAAACGCTCACTGACATCCTCCTCCCTCCACCAGCGTTGTGATTAAAGATTAGGCTGTCACAGCAGCGCCACAGCAAGACAAGCAGAGGAGTTTTTCTCTATTAAACTTTCATAGCGGTTTATATACTGATGGTGCATTATGGATGAAGAAGAGGGTCAGGACAAGATCACAAACTCCAGACCCACTCTTTACCCATCACTACCAGAAAACACTGCATACGGATAACGGCCCATGTTATATCTGGTAAGACTTCAGGAACTTTTTTTGTTTTGTTTTGCAAGTTCTCAAATCCATTTCCGTGGTTTTGAGTCGGGAGGTGAGGGACGTGTCTGCCTTTGAAATGATAAGTGGAGTCTTTCCACACCTAGGGACTCCGACTGTCAATGAAGTCTTTTTTATTACTATTCATTTATTAGAATTTTAAAGCATTGTCACTGAAGTCACTGAAGTCTTTGTTCAGCAGCCTGTGGTGTACTCTACAATCAACTCTGAACTTGAGCATTGACACTGAATAGGAATGAACATGTAACCTGGTTTGAGGTCACTTAATGAGGAAAATATATGTATATATTTTTGGTTGCATTAGCTGCCGCGGTATCATCCCCTTTGAAGCTGGGCTCCCTGGTTTAGTTTTGAAGTGTTTTCAATCAGGGCTTTGTATTGAAGTTGCTGTAGTGCTGAAAACATCTATATGGGCTGCAGTTCTTTAGGTGGTGTATACAGTATATGAATGCTGGAGTGTATGGTAGATGTAATGGAAGGTGGTAATACGAAATATCAGACATGTATGTAACAGAATGATATGTGAATTCAGGCAGACTGCCAAAAACGTATTTCTCTGTGTTAAGATAGAAGACCCGGCGAACATGTTCGTTAGGTTTGGATCCAAGGGTTATTTACAAGCTATACAGACAAAATTGCGAAAATAATTGATAAAAAATAAGTTAACTTGACTGAGTATATATCTTGCAGAGCTAGTAACTACATGTGACACTGACAATGAGCCCTGATGGAATGAGGAACACAGGCACCTTAAAAAGACATGCCCTAACCTGCCAAAAAAAGCATTCAAATCTCCTCAATAGCCTTTGTAAAATATCAATAGGCAGTGATAATTCACTTGAAAGACAAAACTGGAAAACAACGGCAACAAATAAGTAACACGTTTATCAAAACAACGCACAATAGCGCTTATAAGCGTTTCCAATAAACAACAAAAACGCACCCTAAGGGATCATCAACTAGATTCAGCCGCAGGACGATTTTTTCTTGAGCGGATGGTCAATAATTTGTAGACTGCAAGTTGACCATAAGAAGCCCAAACTTGAATACATAGTCATTTTGAACCTTGCTTACATTTGTATACAATCAAATATACTGGTGTACAAAACATTAAGGACAACGGCTCTTTACATGACACAGACTGACCAGGTGAATCTAGGTGAAAGCTATGTTCCCTTATTGATGTCACTTGTTAAATCCACTTCAATCAATGTAGATGAAGGGGAGGAGAAGGATTAAAAGTTAACGAAGGATTTTTAAGCCTTGAGACAATTGAGGCATTGATTGTGTATTTTTTTTGTGACATTCAGAGGGTGAATGGGCATTACAAAATATTGAAGTGCCGTTGAACGGGGTATGGTAGTACTGTAGGTGCAAGGCGCACTGGTTTGAGTAAAGAACTGTAACGCTGCTGGGTTTTTCACACTCAACAGTTTCCCGTGTGAATTCAAAATGACACAACACCCAAAGGACAACCAGCCAACTTGACACAACTGTGGGAGGCATTGGAGTCAACATGGGCCAGTATCCCTGTGGAACACTTTCAACACTTTGTGGAGTCCATGCCCCAATGAATTTAGTCTGTTTTGAGAAAATGGTTGGGGGGGTTCGGGGGGGGGGGGGGGGGGGGGGGGTGGACATCATTACTGCCATGTACAGTGCCAGTCAAAAGTTTGGAAACACATACTCATTACAGGGTTTTCCTTTATTTTTACCACATTGTAGAATAGTAGTGAAGACATCAAAACCATGAAATAACACATATGGAATCATGTAGTAACCAAAATGTAGTAATCAAAATATATTTCACATTTGAGATTCTTCAAAGAAGCCACCCTTTGCCATGATAACAGCTTTGCACACTCTTGGCATTCTCTCAACCAGCTTCATGAGGTAGGGACCTGGAATGCATTTCAACTAACAGGTGTGCCTTGTTAAAAGTTCATTTGTGGAATTTATTTCCTTCTTAATGTGTTTGAGCCAATCAGATGTGTTGTGACAACTTAAGGTAGGGGTGGAATACAGAAGATAGCCCTATTTGGTAAAAGAGCAAGTCCATATTATGGAAAGAACAGATCAAATAACAAAGAGAAATGACAGTCCATCATTACTTTAAGACATGAATGTCAGTCAATCAGGAACATTTGAAGAACTTTGAAAGTTTCTTCAAGTGCAGTCGCAAAACCATAAAGCACTATGATGAAACTGGCTCAGTCGCAAAACCTGAGGAACACCACAGGAAAGGAAGACCCAGAGTTACCTCTGCTGCAGAGGGTGCATTCATTGGAGTTACCAGCCTCAGATATCTGTAATTACCTGCATCTCAGATTGCAGCCCAAATAAATGCTTCACAGCGTTCTCATGAGGACCGCCACAGGAAAGGAATATCCAGAGTTACCTCTGCTGCAGAGGATAAGTTCATTACCAGCCTCAGAAATTGCAGGCCAAATAAATGCTTCACAGAGTTCAAGTAACAGACATATCTCAACTGTAACAGACATATCATCAACTGTTCAGAGGAGACTGCGTGAATCAGGCCGTCATGGTCGAATTGCTGCAAAGAAACCACTACTAAAGGACACCAATAAGAAGAAGAGACACTTAGTGGGATCAGTTGTTTTATCATTTGTTTTTCAACAGGACAATGACCCAACACACCTCCAGGCTGTGTAAGGGCTATTTGCCCAAGAAGGAGAGTGATGGAGTGCTGCATCAGATGACCTGGCCTCCACAATCACCCGACCTCAACCCAATTGAGATGGTTTGTGATGAGTTGGACCACAGAGTGAAGGAAAACAGCCAACAGGTGCTCAGAATATGTGGGAACTCCTTCAAGACTGTTGGAAAAGCATTTCAGTTGAAGCTGGTTGAGAGAATGCCAAGAGTATGCAAAACATCAAGGCAAAGGGTGGCTACTTTGAAGAATCTAAAATCTCAAATATATTTTGATTTGTTTAACACTTTTTTGGTTACTACATGATTCTGTATGTTTTACGTCATAATGTCTTCACTATTATTCTACAATGTAGAAAATAGTAAAAATAAAGAAAAACCTGGAATGAGTAGGTGTGTCCAAACTTTTGACTGGTACTGTATATATATTAGTTGTATTTATTTTTGCAATTTAAAAAATAAATAAAATAAAACTAAGAATAAAATCACCCACCGGCCAAATTCGGTCCATGTGCCGCCAGTTGGTGAACAATGGCCTAAATGGAAGAAACCAGGCTACCGAGGCAAACAACCCATGCCTAAAGAACCAGGCTTCTGAGCAGGGACGTCATGCACCCCCAAAATCTGACGGGGCACAAAGTACGTGAGGATGGCTGGGGGGTGGTCCAATTGGAGAATTTAGCATTTTTCAAACACCTGAAACACCTTTTTCCTGCAATCAAGAGCCATAATCATTATGCTTAATTTTATGTAAAAAATGCATATCTAAGCATACCTCTTGAGCTATCTGTCTCTTCCTGACTTTTTTTTGTTGCTAAATTTGCTTCTCTGCATCTCTGCTAAAATCTGGGTAAAATATTGAGTCTTAGTACATTTAAATATTGCTTACTTTCCTAAAGTCTACCAACCTTGACAGAAGTCATGCCAGCTAAGACACTGTAGTTAGACAAGCCAGCTACTCTAAGTTGATTGATAGCCTGAAATGGCTTCTTGGCAGCTTAGAAAAAAAGGTTCCAAATGTCTGTCCCCATAAGAGAACTAGGGTTCTAGAATGAACACAAAAGGGTTCTACCTGGAACCAGAAAGGGTTCTTCAAAAGGGTTATCCCATGGGGACAGCCAAAGAACCGTTTTTGGTTCTAGATAGCACCTAAAGAACCAGCCTACCGAGGCGCGCAACCCGTGCCTAAAGCTATAGGTCATGTTCTCCTGCTTAGACTTTGCATGTATTAACCAATGGTTACGTCATCGTCTGTGCCGTTGGGCACCAAGTTGTTATTACATTTGACATTTTAGCTGATATGTAATATACCTATCCAGGCGTTGTAAGATCTGGAATGAATCAGCAACATCTGATCAGAGGAACACAACCATAAAATGTACCGGCGTGTGTTCACCTACACTCCTAGAAAAAAAGTGCTATCTAGAACCTTAAAGGGATCTTCGGCTGTAACCCTTTGAAGAACCCTTTTTGGTTGCAGGTAAAACCCTTTTGGTTACAGGTAGTTTCCAGATTGGCAATTATCAAACAAGGAGACACACATTTCTAAATTAACGATGGCATAATTACCAGATGATGGTGTTTGTTCTTTATCATAATATAAAGTAAAATGTTTGATGGGACATGCGATACCATAGTTAGGTTAGCAAGCAATTATGTATGTAAGACACAAGTCAGTTTGTGTGGTAAGACATGGAGGGAAGTGTCCGACGTACATGATGACAACTCACAGGTATTGTCACTGAACGTCTCTTAATGAAGGAAAGTCCATGTTTTGAGGATTTTTGTGGATTCACATTTGTAAGACTGTGTGTGTACGTGTGTCATATGAGACTCCTCTCTCTCCAAACCCCTTTCTTAAGCACCTGTATTAAACACCTTCTCAGACAACCCCCTCCACAGCTCTCAGAGTGGGACCCCCTGGTCAGTATCACAGTGGGTCCTCTCTAGTCCATCAGACATCACAGAGAGAAGTAATTCACACTCAGTCTCATTTGAGTTATTTACTCTATTACCACCCTGGCTGGCTGTCCTGGCCCTGCCCACAGAGACCCAGTAGAGGAGTGGGTACCTTCACCCACAGCTCCTGCTCCAAGAGGGCTGGTACCGCTCTCTGGGCGCTGCCATCCCAATCGGCAGCTGGCACTGCAGGGGGGCATTGCGCAACCATGTCTGGATAGAGAGAGGTTTATGTATGTATATCTGTATGTGTGTGTGTGTGTGTGTGTGTGTGCCCATCCCTCCCTACCCATTCCCCCATTCCAGTCCAAGTCATTATCACACCCTGATGCCCCTTTCTCTCTCTCTTTCTCAGATGAACTGCTGGATTTACATGTATCTGAGGACTTGTGAAAAATAGAGTGAAAATGAAGAGTGAAGGACTGGAGAAGTGAAAGGAACACCATGATTATCACAGTTTGGAAAAAGAAGAGAGGGGGGAGACAGTAACACCTTAAATTGTATATTTTTGGTCTCTCTCCTTATGCTTTACACAATATGTTGCTCATTCTCTCACCCATAGTCTGATGAAGATAATTTTTTTCTTTAGCTGCACCGAGCTCTACACAATTTAACTGATTTAATTGCAACGACATTTCCCTACCAGCCTACCAAAACAGCAGTTACAATTCAGTGTCACTCTGTTTCTGCTACCTTCCATAACTGACCTTTATTTTAAGTCAACTTGGAGTAAGTGTAAGTCAGTTTAAAGAAAGTTTTCACAGCCTTACAACCTGTAGTAGGTACTGAATACATCCATGTCTGTATTCACCAGAGGCAGCGGATACAACTAACCATAGATCTAGGATCAGATGATTATATCCCCAATCCTAACCTTAACCACTGGGATTGAAGAAATGTCTGACCCTGTATAAAGGGGCAACATTTTTCTAGTTTATTTTTCTTTCTCCCCATGGATATCTCTTTTGAATCTCTCACTGCTCTACAATAATGGTACATAGGCCCAGAATACATGTATTATTTCTCTGTACATGTATGTAAACCAGAGGGACGTATCAAGAAATGTGGATTTCAGACACTGTCCAAGCTTCTTTGACAATATACATTGCTCAGTCAATAAAGTTAGCCTACTGTTCCAAGATAACTTTTTTGAGTTCCTGAACCCAATGGATTGCCTACCCTGAATGGTCCTGGCTCTCCCAGGGAGGGAAACGAGTAAGGGGCTAGGAGAGAAGATCTTTGGGAAGACCTACAGTATGTGATGGAAGGGAACACTGGAGGTGTTCATCCCTGAAGGACAACTGAACCTTGCCGTGGAATGTTGCTTGCCATGGAATGTATAAACTCAATTGTCTTATCCCAAAGATTTAATTATTCACACAAAAAAAGGCACAATTCTCAAATATGGCAAATCCATCGGCATGACCAAAGGTTTGGTCTTTCTATTGTAACCAGGGAGTTTAGAAAACAACACTAATACATTATTTGAAAGAGAGGAAAGCAAGCCCTAGTTTGTGTCTTCACATAGGGCAGCATGAATAGACGCCGACTCACAGTTATTGTTTGATTAACATGAGAATTTAGGCAATTCCTCAGCTTCCTGTGTCCATGTCCATTCTGGTCCTGGCTCTCATCTAGAGACAATCCATGTCAACATCCCCTTGTGTCACAGCAGATGAGTAGTCATGACAACAAGCGATAGCTTGCCCCACAACATTAACATCTAGGGAGATGAGTGTGTCAGAGAGTTGATGCTATTGTTTGTGTGTGTCTAAGTGTATATCTTCAAGAGCACATTGAGAGTGCTGCAATTGGTGTTTGCCCTGTCCTCCTCAATCAAATTCTCTTTGGTCTTTTTTTCAAGCAGGTGTTGTTATTTGCTATCCCCAAAGCGTTGGTCACACCATTTAAAAAGTGAGGATGCAGTCTGCTGCTTTGCATATGTTGGGGTTTGTTTGTCTTTGAGCGCATTGGTCTGTGTGGGATTTGATTGTTGCCACTTCATAAATTACCTTCTGAGCAGTAGCTCTTCTCTCTCTAACTCTCTCTCTCTCCCTCTTTCTTTCTCTCTCTTTTGCCCTCTACCACTTTATCTCACACTGCATACCTGCGTAGAAACAAACATCCACATCTTTGCTAACCTTTCAGCATTAATCTTTTAGCAAAGCTCTTTAACCTCTACATATTTCCTGACTCACTTATTTTACAGAATCTTTAAAGCCAAACAATTACTCCATGACCCAGCTGAATTACTATTGCCTTTCGTTTACAAAAGAGGAATTGTCAAACTGGTAAGTTAAATTAAGTGGATGGAGGCAGGGAGTTATGGTAAATATTAATGTAAGTGAAAGCAGAGAAGGAATCAAAGTGTTATGGAGTTGCAGAGAAGGAATCAAACTGTTATGGAGTTGCAGTCACATGGCCAGACGTGTATCGGAGAGGTAACAACAAGATTATTATGATTGGCTGTATGAAATAAATATGGCCAAATATTTTGGAAGAGCTCATCATTTCATGGAGTATGTGAAGGAAGAAACCACATGGAAAAGTGGTAAGCAAGCTAGGTCCAAAAAACATATTTTCAACAAGTCAAATTAATTCAATTTTGTTAGAGGTTTCATGAAGCTTGTTTCTAAACCAAAGTAGATGATTTTAAGATTGCTCTATACTTCAGTTGGGTTCTCTATAAGCTTCAATACGAGGTCCTAAACCTAGCAATATACAGTAAGTGCATCCTTGTAGCTTTGTGGGATAATATAGTCAAAATGTTTTCTTTGGAGGAAGCTGAGCCAATGGCCATGAGGTAAATTGAGACAATTTAAGTGTTTTCTTCCCAGGTGTAATGCAAGGCATTATCAGTGGGATGCACTCTAACACTTAGGGGGGGTTCAATAAGGGTTCGTCTAAGATCCTCAAAGTTCTTTGAAGAACCTTAGGGCTCTTGGCACTGAAAACTGCCCCCAAAAGGTTATTCTAAGAAGCCCATAGGAGGTAGGGTTTGTCGAGGAACATCCTTAGTTGGAGGGGGTTCTTGAATTTCAAAGGACAGCAGGTGCAGGCACTTAAATTAAAAATGTAAAGATCTCCTCAATTTAAGGTAAGGGTTGTCCCTTGTATAATCTAAATTGATATTGTTTTATGATAATACCATCTTTTCATATTTGTGCAAATCTTTCTAAAACAGAAAATGGACACAATTCAATTGATAAAGAGGTAAGACTATGTATGCTATAAGAATATGTTTAAGGCTAGCTGTAGTGGGTGCAGATGACTGAACTGCTCACTTTTGTGTCTGTGTTTGCAGGTATATGGACGAGGAGGCATGCAAATGTATGTCGACTGGTATTGGTATGTTATGCAGATCATATGTACCATCCACCTCCCTTACTACTTCAATGAAAATCATGTAGTCCTCTATATTATGGACATGGTATGTGTATGAAAACCATTATCAAAATAGTTTTTTTCTCATTCACATTAACCACAAAAACCAAGGAAGGAATACGGTCCTGTGCATGTTTTGTTAATCATCTATATAATTTTGTTTTTTTAATTCACAGGCGTCACCCTTCCTACACCTCTGAATATAACTTGAAACCTGTTTGATCACCATGCACTGCACAATCATTCTGGCTATGGATACAGAGAACATCAACACATTAACATCAACACGCCAGAGGATATACCCATTGGACTTGGGGCTTTGCAGAGAGTTTACCTCATAATTAGATTTTTTAATTCTGCTTTGCCACTAAAATCATAACAAACACTGACAACTAAAATATTGTCTTATTGTTGTTAATGTTATGCGTATTATTAATAATAATTATACACATTTTTAGGGGGGTAGTTAAAACATTTCCCCAAAAGGTTCTTCAAAAGGTTCTTAGAGGATCCATTAAAAGGGGTTCTTCAAATCAAATTGTATTGGTCACATACACATATGTTCTTCTTTGAAGAACTTATAGGGGTTTCTCCACAGTTTCAATTTGAAGAACCCTTAAAGGTTACTCCAGACACCTTTTCTTTTCAGAGTGTATGATGTAACAACAGGGCTTGGCCTATGCTAAAAGTGTTTTAAAAAGTACAAAGTGGTTGTTAGGTGTTAAGCCTGGGTTAAAAGATCATTACAATTATTAAAAGACAAAAAAGCTATTGTGATTGTGTTGTATTTAGGAAATAAAATATATAATTGGTTTTAACAAGGTAATGGTAATATTTCACTCAGTACAGAAACTAGTAGGTGGCTTAACTTACCCTGTCCTGAGGCTTAATTTACCTCATACCCAGGGTAAGTTGTGCCAAGAGACCACCTATTGGACAAGCTATGTTTTCAAAACTAATGTTTACATGAACTGTGATTATTTCCAGGGATACACAACATCCTGTAATATACATGCATGTAGATATCTTTCTTAGAAAGAATACTATATTTCCCTTGACGGAGTGATGGTGATTGCAAAGAAATTGCTCAACTTACCCCACTCTCCCCCTACTGATTACAGGCAGAGCAGAGCTAGCACGCACCCTCACCTCTCCCTTTTTATTTTCTTTCTCTCTCTCCTCTATCTTTCTACCTCCATCCATCTGTTTCTCTTTCACTTTTCCTCTGGCTCTCTCTCTCCATCCCCTTCTTCCCCTTCATCCCTACCCCTCTCTCCCTTTCTTCCTCTGCTGTCTCTTTCTCTCACTTTTCATCCCTCTCTCTTCATCTAGCCCACCTTTTCATACTAAAGACCTACTCGGTTTCTCACTCTTTAAACAGGTTGAATTATTTGAACTGCACTCTTCAGTATTTCTCCAGACAAATCACATGAGACTCCCACCCTCCTCTTCATTATCCATTCTTCCTCTCTTCTCTTTTTTAACAGCTCTTCAGCTCTTTCCCTCCTTCTCTCCAGCACCTAACTCATATCTAAGCCTTAACCATGCAGCATTAAAGTATAGAGCTGGAACTGTGGCTTGTATGTGTTTGATGTATCCCTCTCATAGGGTACACACACAGCCAAACACATAGGCAGTTGCACATACACACAATTGTACACACACACACAATTGTACACACACACACACACACACACACACACACACACACACACACACACACACACACACACACACACACACACACACACACACACACACACACACACACACACACACACACACACATAAAGTCAATGGTTATTTAGGAGCACAACACTGGAACAGCAGTTACATACGTTCACATTGTAGCGTGCAAGTACACACATGCCTATCCACCCCCCCTACACACACACAGCACAGGGGTTTTTCATTGAGTCAGGCAGTCAAAGCCATCCAAAGTTGGCTGTAATAATCCATTGGTTCTGTTCTCTGCTGATTCGGGGCTCTAAGCCTGTACAATTATTCAAATCCAGGCTTTTAGTTGCAACACACCTCTCTCCATGGGGCTGTGGCTCTGTAATCTTGCCTTTGGCCCTGCGTTTCAAATGGCCTTAACTCCCATAAAGAATACATATGAAGAGCAACACTAGTGGCTAATCTGCCTGTTTAAGTTGCTGAAACTTACACCTGTCATGTTGTCTCGTGCCAGGGCTTGTGGCTGCTGATAGCCATAGCAGCCATTTTTTCAAGATCATCCTGTGGAGAGCCCCCTTTTTTATTAGTTATTAATCTCCTCCTCTTCCTCCTCCTCTGCTTGCTGTCATACTTTCTAACTCGGGGAGACAAGAGATTGAATCCCCTGGCTGGTTGTGTGAGCTCGCCACTGCTGTGACGCAGGTCGTGTCACAGAAACGTAATCCTGAGCTGTACACACAGAGAGAGCTGTAGGGAAAGGAGAGAGGGGGGGTGTTGGATGGAGAGGGAGAACAGGCAGTCAGAGAAGAACTTGAAAATCCAATGGTTGCTTTAGGTTAAAAATGCTGTCAAATGTTTTTTTATGTGCTTGTTCACTTAATCTTTGCAAATGGGAGTTGAGTGGGATCCCCACCCTCTGTGTTTTGGCATCCGAGTCAGCCTGTGTGTATGTGTGTGTACATGTGTGTGCGCTGAGTATGTTTTGTAGCAGTGTATTGAGCTCAGGGACATTGCTGCACACACACACACACACACACACACACACACACACACACACACACACACACACACACACACACACACACACACACACACACACACACACACACACACACACACACACACACACACACACACACACACACACACACACACACTGGAACAAGCGTTTGTAGGGCTGGGACAGCGATCAGCTCAGGACAGCTGCACAGCAGCCCCAGGTAACATGGAGCTTGCAGAACCTCAAAGCAATAGGGGACCGCTGTCGTTCCGACATGAGTCTCGGCACACTCACACACATACTGTTTTCAACTGCTTTTTTGTCTATAACAAGCTTTTGTATGAGCTGGCCACCATATGTTCCCATAGCCTCAATAACA
This sequence comes from Salmo trutta, assembly GCF_901001165.1. Taxonomy (NCBI): domain Eukaryota; kingdom Metazoa; phylum Chordata; class Actinopteri; order Salmoniformes; family Salmonidae; genus Salmo; species Salmo trutta. The sequence goes on from NC_042974.1 coordinate 32,334,077, forward strand.
TGCTACAAGTCACACTCCCCTGAGTTCAAATGGATACAGAGCATGTGGATGTACTATCCTTTAGGATAGTCTAGATAAGGATTTTAAAGACTTCTTGAACTGTTTAGCTGGCAGGGTGTAGCTGTTCTTAGGCCGTTTGCTGCTGGCTGACAGGCTGTCAGGGCTTGGATGTTTACCCAGGCGGGGCCACTGCCAGCAGGCTAAGGCTGTATGAGCGGCCCAGGCTCGGGTGCGGTCTGGGAGGTTTAGTCCCAGTGGTGGATCTAATATCCATGTTGGCTGAACAGCGTGGGCACCATCTGGCTGTCTATCCCTCTAGGTCTACAGCACGTCCCACACACCCATTTAGGCCTTTGTATGAGTCACACACATTCATACAAACAGTTTTGGGGTATTCCGTTTTATGGTGTGACATACAGTGGTTCCTCCTTTAAAAATTCCGAGCTTATGCCGTGACCGTTAGTGGTAGATGGTGTTTTAGCTGTTTTGTGCTATGATAGTAATCATAACCATATCACATTTTTAAGGGAACATTAGCTAATGTTCTGGAAATATTCTTGGTTTGCGGTGACCCTTGTCCATGTCATGTGTTAGCTGCATCGAATTGTAAACAATAAACATGGGTTTTACAGGAATTGTTGTGTTCTTGTGTTCATCTGACATAATACCATAGTTATACATAGTTAAACTAAAGCAGGAGGTACCAGTGACTCGCTCAATACGGAGGTGGTCAGATGACACGGATGCTATGCTACAGGACTATTGCAGACTACAAAGGGAAGCCCAGCCCTAATTATTTATATAATTCTTCAGAAACCTTTGCTATGAGACAAGAAATTGAGCTCAGGTGCATCCTGTTTCCATTGATCATCCTGAAGATTTTCCAACACTTGATTGGAGTCTACATGTGATAAATTCAATTGATTCGACTTGATTGGGAAAGGCACCCACCTGTCCATATATGGTTCCACAGTTGACAGTGGAGCATTAGCATTTGTGGGTTCGATTACAGACTCAAAATGGTCAGAATCAAAGACTTTCTTCTGAAACTCGCCAGTCTCTTCTTGTTCTGAGAAATCGAAGGCTAGCATCCTGGAGTCGCCACTTCACTGTTGACGTTAAGACTGGTGTTTTGCGGGTACTATTTAATGAACCTGCCAGTTGAGGACTTGTGAGGCGTCTGTTTCTCAAACTAGACACTATAATGTACTTGTCCTCTTGCTCTGTTGTGCACCGGGGGCCTCCCACTCCTCTTCCTATTCTGGTTAGAGCCAATTTGCACTGTTCTATGAAGGGAGTTGTACACAGCGTTGTACGAGATCTTCAGTTTCTTGGCAATTTCTCGCATGGAATTGCCTCAATATCTCAGAACAAGAATAGACTGACGAGTTTCGGAAGAAAGGTCTTTGTTTCTGGCCATTTTGAGCCTGTAATCGAACCCACAAATGCTGATGCTCCAGATGCTCAACTTGTCTAAAGAAGGCCAGTTTTATTGCTTCTTTAATCAGGACACAGTTTTCAGCTGTTTTAACATAATTGCAAAAGGGTTTTCTTATGATCAATTAGCCTTTAAAAATGATACACTTGGAATAGCTAATACAATGTGCCATTGGAACACAGGAGTGATGGATGCTGTACGCCTATGTAGATATTCCATAAAAAATCTGCCGTTTCCAGCTACAATAGTCATTTACAACATTAATAATGTCTACACTGTATTTCTGATCAATTTGATGTTATTTTAATGGACAAAAAATGTGCATTTCTTTCAAAAACAAGGACATTTCTAAGTGACCCCAAACTTTTGAATGGTAGTTTACATGTACATTGGACTTCAATAACATCGACTAACTCGTACCCCTGCACCCCTACTGTACCCCTACCGATACCTCCTGCATATAGCCTCGTTATCGTTATTTTATTGTGTTACTTTTTTTTACTTCACTTTATTTAGCAAATATTTTCTCACTCTGAATTGTTCGTTAAGTGCTTGTAAGTAACCATTTCACGGTAAAGTTGTATTCGGCACATGTGACAAATAAAATGTGATTTCATTTGAATAGATTTGTTACGAACCCCATTAGCTGTTGCCCATGTGGCAGCTACTCATCTTGTGGTTGAACTTGTGTCAGTGTGCACAGAAAGAGATGAAGTTCATGCATGTCTCACTGTCTTACAATAGAGTGTATTGGGGACCGAAACACTCATACACACATCCTATCTGAGATTATAATCAGTGACCGTCCTTTCCCAGGCATGGAGAGTTCAGTGGTGCTGAGTGGGAGGGCTGCAGTGAGCTGATGCTATCGTGGCTATCGTGGCTTTGACAATGCTCTCTCCTCTTTGTGTTTGTAGTACGTAGCTCTGTCTCTCTCGCTCTCTTGCTCTCGCACACAAACAAACACACACTCTATCACTTTCTCTAGTCCCCCTCTCTCTCTCCCCAACTCTGTCTCTCTCTCTCTCCTCCTATCTTTCTTTCTCTCTACTTTTTTTCTCTCTCTCTCTCTCTCTCGTTCTGACTCCTGTACCTAATGTTCTGTACCACCTGTCAGTGTGTTCGGGTGCAGGGTCCTTGTGGTGATGTGTGGGTGGGCCTGGACAGGGTGCAAAATGCCCAATGACTCATTTACTGTGTTCTCCCTTGGATAGTCTGTTCAATAGCAAAACACAAGGCTACAGTCTCATTTCACATTCATCACAGACTCAAAGATGAAACTTGCTATTATCACCATTACATAATTACCTTCAACCTTCACATAATTTTTGCTTGTTTGTGAGTAATATGTCTGTCCAGTTTGTTGTAGTGGTTTTCTTCAATATTTGAATTTTGAAGTAGAGGGGAAACTCCTGTATGACAGTTGCAGGACTAGATAACGGGGTTGAGGGTTATGTCTAGTTGTGGTCTGTTGTTGAGCTTAACCCAGTCACAGGGGGAAATTGCTCGGGTTTGGCGTCTCCCACTCTCTCTAAACAGTAGATAAGGGTAGCAACTAGGGAGAAGAAGTGGCTAACCTTTTAGTCTTTCTCCACTCCTTTATACTGTACCGACTCTCTCTAATGCAATCTCCACTCATCCTTGTTTAATCTATCCTTTCTTTTCTAACCGTCTTTACCAATCACAGAGTAGTTGTTTTAAACCTCTCTTCATCCTATCATCCTTCTATACTGAATCCCTCCCCCATCTCTGGTTACCTGTGAGCTGTCCCCCACCTACCCTCATTTCCTCGATATCATATAGTGGAGAAGGCCTCAGGGCTTCCTCTAAAGGGGGTTATTTCCTTAGACTATGACCTCTGACCTTTGTGACTGTTGACCCTGCAAGCATCCCAGCTGTGGGAGTGGTAGCATGGTTGGATTTTTTTGATGCAGAATAGCTCAAGACAGATACACAGATGCACACACACACAGATGCACACACACACACACACACACACACACACACACACACACACACACACACACACACACACACACACACACACACACACACACACACACACACACACTTCAATGATCATAAAGAGTTTGATTGTGTAATATCTTAAGTTAATGGAAGCCCGTTGGAAGCTCATTGGAAGCCTTACTCCTACAGTAGTAGTGCTGGGTTTTAACTGCACCAGGCCTTTGGCTAATATTCTCACATGAGTATTATTTATGTCTTATCATATGATGGCTTAACTTCAAAAACTGCAGGGTATTTCTTTCCATGGAATGTACATTTGATTAAAGGCAGTATGTGGATTTATATAAGGGATCATAATCTGACCAGTGTAATGCCAGCGCATGATCATTCAACACAGACTGAGACGGCTCACGTTTCATCCCCACACACTGGAATCAAATGGTGCAAAGCCAGGAGTATATAGGCTTTCAACACTCTCATTTTACCCTGTATTTTCCTAGCACCATAGCTGTGAAATGTCTTCCAGTTTTATATACATTGAGTGGACACATGCCAAATTGGGAGGACCATTCTAGATCTAGAGCGAGGGGCCTTGTCAAAATCCATAAGTCTGACATGTTTCAGAAAAATTGCCCACAACGTGGTGAAGTGGTGTGGAATGGTGGTTTGGACTGTCGGATTGTTGCTTTTAATACTGTGATCACTACTACAGCCTCTCGCTCATTCCCTTTGAGAGAGAGAGAGTGAGAGTGGGAGAATGTATGGGTTAAGCAACTCACCCAGTGAGAGAGAGATCCTCCGAAAGCACTTCCATGTCCATACTATTATCCATTTTTCACGTCCAATTGCTCTGTTACGGTAATCGTCAGAGGCCCACCATGGGCCGATTACTCACAGCTGACTTCAGAGGGGCCTGCTGAACACTCCCGCCGTTCTCCTGCTGGCTCTTTATGCACTATTAACCCATTCCTGCTTATTAATTCCCTCCCAGTCATTCCGGAGCGGCCACTGCATGATATCCGTCATCATTCCATGCCTATTAGCAGAACGACCAACAGTTATTCTGTGTGCATTACCATAGTCCTGTTTTCTGCTCCGCTCTTGAAGGAAATGTAATCGCTTGAGTGCTGTGCACAGAGACAAGAGCAATTTATGTTCCGCTTTTATGAAGTAATCTTGGAGTTGTTAGATGTTTTTCATATCAGCAGTTGCCCAAGTTCATTTCTGCATGTCTTTTGTGGCTAAATGCTCCTAGGAAGGTTGTTGTGAAGGTGTCTGTAAAATGACGTTCTATTGTTTTTGATCTCATTTGTTGGTAACAGCTCATAGGCCACACGATTTGTTTCAACATTGTAAAGGCCATTTGCAAGGTTATTGAGAAGGTAACACTTCATTTTAATGGGGTCCTTGTTACAGTGTAATTACATATGATAAGCATACCCATAACATGATGCAGCCACCCCCATGTTTGAAAATATGAAGAGTGGTACTCAGTGATGTGTTGTGTTGGATTTGCCCCAAGCATAACACTTTGTTTTCAGGACATAAAGTTCCTTTCTTTGACACATTTTTTTGCAGTTTTACTTTAGTTTTTTTGTTGCAAACAGGATGCATCTTTTGGAATATTTTTATTATGCACGAGCTTCCTTATTTTCACTCTGTCATTTGGGTTAGAATTGAGGAGTAACTACAATGTTGTTGATCCGTCCTCAGTTTTCTCCTAGCATAGCCATTCAACTCTGTAACTGTTTTAAAGTCACCATTTGCATCATGGTGAAATCCCTTTATTTTTAAATGGCTATAACGATTATTTTATCTTCATGACGGTCTTCATCTGTAAACGTTAGTTAAATGGTTATACAGTAATTGTGCCAGTTGTGGAATCCAATTGGCTGCTTGAGCATTAGCTAACTTAGAATGCTGAAGAAAAAGGCAGTTTAATTTAAAACTAGCACAATTTCAATCTTCTCCATTTTGCGATGTGGATAATGGGATAAATAGTAGTACAGCGACATCTTCCATCCTTGGATGGAGATACGTCTTCAAGCCAAATCCCTCGTCTGTCACCGTGGCATAGGAGCATTTCTACTTGAAGGCAGACTGAACTTAAGTTGAGTTTTGGATAGCTTATAACAGTAACATAATTAAACTCAAAATATGCTATTTCATAATGTTTCTTCAGATCAGGGAAAAAAATAAAAAATCATTGTGATGGAATACGTTAAATGAATTTATTTGACTGTGAAAATGTAGACGCCCCGAGGGCATGGCATTGGCTGCTATTTGTATTTGTTGAGGCCCAGCTATTCTAGTGTTAAAGAACAATTCCACCACGTTATAAACAGTTATTATGCTATTAGTATATATATGCACAAGTTTTGTTTGTCGTACTGCATGATTCCTCGTTTTTGTCATTTTGATGCTTCTGTATTTCCCTCGTCAACAGCATTTTGTCTCCCATTATGCAATGCTCCGCCTGCAGTTAGCTTAGCTAACTGCCTATCAAGCCCAGATGAATCTTAATCTAAATATATATTTTTATGTCATAAGCTATGAGTGCATTTCACATTACTTTTGGGTTGTAAATATATTATAATGCTTGCATTAATGTCATGCTGAATATATGTTCATGTCAATGTCACCAATCAACTGCAATACACTCAAAAATAATTTTCATTTGGATGGTAACTAGCTACGCTAAACATAACACAGAGTTACTGTATCTAGTTAGCCAGCTAGCTGTTTGGACTGCTAATGTTACATCTAAAATAATAGTGTTTGCAACAATAACATTCATTAATTTTAGCGACTGTCTTAAACAACAGTCCAAACAACATGTAGCCCTTTTAGAAGAACAGACAAATCATTTAGGAATCCTAGTCTCTCAGCCTGTATCTTTGGTGCTAACGGTAGCAATACTAGCTAAGTAGCTAAACCTGCTGCATCTGAAGTAAAGTGTTTTTTAAACGATAACAGACAAATACAGCCTTAGTGACAATAAATATAGGCTATTGTGCCTCTTTGAAAGGACATATTGGCAGCTGGAGCTGCAACTTCGGTCGATGATGGTGGTAGTGGTTTTGCCAAATGAAATCTGGGAGTTTGAGCCTTGAACAACAGAAAATTATTGGAGTAAGCTGATGATAAATATCATTCAATAGGTTTTTGAGCGTCTATTTTAAATATTTACTTTGCTAGTGAATGGCTGCAGTTATGAAGCTTATTAAATATGAAACTGACATTGTTCAAGAAAGAAGTTCCTGCAATAAAATGTGTTCTGAAATTGTTCTGTTTTTAATGTATTTTTTCCCCCTTATACTTCCTTGAATTGTGTACTTCTTTTACGATTGCATGTTTTAGGTGATATTTTGCCATTGGTGGAGAATCAGGTACTGTCTACTAATGTAGCCAGCTTTCGGGGTGTAACAAGTAATTTATAAACATTTTTAAAGAATATATAGTGCACACTTTAGATGAGGAGCTGCAAAATAGTTTATTAATAGCTACATGGTAATGTTACATGAAGTAAAATTATGGGACTTGCTTAACCTGTTAATTATTATTTTGTTGTGTGGTAGTTCAAGAATTGTACATTATTTTACTTCAAAAAAGCAGTAAAATATAGTCAAACTTAAATGTAGTAAAATAATTGCTCTGATTATTTTGATACTCTACTATATCAACCTTAATACTTTGGATTGTGGTGCAGTTAGATCACACATTTCATCAGAAGTAACTACACTAGGATTATTACACTTTTATAAACTCTCCTACTAGAATACGACAGTGTGGAATACCACAGTATAGAATTCCACAATATACGCAAACAATATATGCAAATACAATGAGACACAGTTGAAGTTTTAAATGAATAAAATCATTTTGGATGACAGCAGGATGTTCATGAAGTCCTCTCTGGGCTGGTGGGAGATCAGTGGGATGAGAGGCCATCTGGCCGGAAGGGAACCCCTTCCCTCGGAGCACCTCAGGGGGACACACAAGTTAACTTAGCATAGCATACATAGGGCCCCATAGAATCCATTTCATTTTATGCCTGTCAGTTTCTTTTTTCCAGTTTTCCATTTTTCACTCTCAAAATCACACGTTTTTAATAGAAAAACAAGCCAATTGGATGTTCTAAGTTCTCAACAATGCTTAAACTATATCAGGAGAATTTTTAAGGTCTGAGAAAAATAGAAGACATTTAGATTTTTGGGAATAGTTACGCTTTAACTCTAGAATCGCAGGGCCTCGAGGGACCCCCCTTCAAGCTAATGAGCAGTCATTCTGACTGCAACGTTCTAACAGTGTAATTAATACAAGTCATCTATGCTATTGCAAAAATAATTATGTTGTTGTGTTTGTGAAGGTCTTAAGTAACATTAGAATGACAAAAATATATATATTTCAAATAACACAAAAGCATTTTCATTTGTTTATGTTATACAGTATGTAAAAAAACAAAAAAACTCCAACATTAAACTGTTCAATCATTTGTATTTGTGGAGTGCCTTTGTAACAACTATGAAATCATATGTGCTGGAACCCGGTAACAGCTTATTTTTATGACAAAAAATATATATACCAAAACCACCAAGATGCATGGTCAAGTGATGAAAACATCAGTAGCCTAAACATAATTATAGCAACAAGTGTATTTGGTAAACAGTGAAAACCAGCACAAACTCAATAATGTCACAATTGATAAAGAAATAAACTACAAATACACTATTCCATTCAAGATAGGGAATGTTGTAAAATAATTTGTATTCGACATTCCATTTATAGTATTTATAAATAGGTGAAATATACCATTAGAAGAAAGGACAATTTATGAAATAATAAATCTTCAACTATAAGGAGCTGGAACACAAAAGTACTCAAAAGCCCAAAATTAGGCAGGAATCAACATGGTAGAGATTAAAAACAAAGCAAACAGAGGACATAGAAGGCACAGTATGTGGGTATGTACAGTTGTATATGTGGGGGGAGTGTGGTTGTGATGGAAGATGGGGCGTGTGGTTGGAAAAGTGTATTGAGTTAAGTGAGGGAAAAAGGAAAATGGTTGCAAAATCCAAAGCCAGGAGTTGTGACAGAGAAAGAGTTTTCAATTTTGTGCAGATATGAGATGTATTCAGAAAGTATTCAGACCCCTTGACATTTTCCACATTTTGCTATGTTATAGCCTTGTGCTAAATTTGAATTGAAAAAAAAATCAATCATACATCTACACACAATACCCGATAATAACAAAGCAAAAACAGATTTTTAGACATTTTTGCAAATTCAATACAAATAAAAAACTGAAATAATACATTTACATAAATATTCAAACTCTTTACTCAGTACTTTGTTGAAGCACGTTTGGCAGTGATTACAGCCATTCCTCTCTGCAGATCCTCTCAAGCTCTGTCAGGTTGGATGGGGAGCGTCACTGCACAGCTATTTTCAGGTCTCTCCAGAGATGTTCAATTGGGTTCAAGTTCGGGCTCTGGCTGGGCCACTTAAGGACATTCAGAGACTTGTCCCGAAGCCACTCCTGCGTTGTCTTGGCTGTGTGCTTATTAAGGTTGTTGTCCTGTTGGAAGGTGAACCTTCAGCCCAGTCTGAGGTCATGAGCGCTCTGGAGCACTTCTCCCCCGATTACTCAGTTTGGCCAGGCGGCCAGCTCAAAGAAGATTCTTGGTGTTTCCAAATTTCTTCCATTTAAGAATGAAGGAGGCCACTGTGTTCTTGGAGACCTTCAATGCTGCAGAAATGTTTTGTAACCTATCCCCAGATCTATGCCTCGACACAATCCTGTCCTGGAGCTCTAAGGACAATTCCTTCAACCTCATGGCTTGGTTTTTGCTCTGACATGTACTGTCAACTGTGGAACCTTATATTAACAGGAGTGTGCCTTTACAAATCATGTCTAATCAAATGAATTTACCACAGGTGGACTCCAATCAAGTTGTAGAAACATCTAAAGGATGATCAATGGAAACAGGATGCACCTGAGCTTAATTTCGAGTCTCATAGCAAAGGGTCTGAATACTTATGGAAATAAGGTATTTTTTTTACTATAATTTTTCATAAATTTGTCTAAAAACGTGTTATTGCTTTGTCATTATGGGGTATTGTGGGTAGGTTGAATCCATTTTAGAATAAGGCTCTGATGTAACAAAATGTGGAAAAAGTCAAGGGGTCTGAATACTTTCCTAAGGCACTGTACATGTTAAAATAAATTACAAATATAGTTTATTTATTTATTGTCATGTCATGATTGAACGGTCCCCAAAGATATATCCTAGACACCCACCTGAGTGACCCACACACTAAGAAGAAATGTGTTTCATAGGAATACTGCAAGTAGCCAATACGCAGCCAAGACAGAAAGCTCTGACACAGTCAGAGACACACTAAAACAGCATCTCAGGCATCCTTGCCAGCTGTGTTCCCGCATAACGTTCCCGGTCTTCTCCAGCCTTCCTCCATGGTCCTTCTCCAGCTAGTATCTCCTCCCAGGTCCATGACTCCTTATACTCCTCCTGCTGCTCCTTCCTCCGCTGCTTGGTCCTCTTATGGTGGGTGGTTCTGTAACGCGGGTCGTCTAATGGGGACCAAGACGTGGCGTGTGACGTGCTCATATTCACTTTTATTAAACTTAAACACACAAAACAACAAAACGACCGTAAACAGTCCCGTCAGGTGCAACATACACAAAACAGGAAACAACCACCCACAAAACACAGGAAAAAACACCCCTACTAAATAGGACCTTCAATTAGAGGCAACGAGGAACAGCTGCCTCCAATTGAAGGTCAACCCAAGAAACTAAACATAGAAATAGACATACTAGAATAAACATAGAAATACACTAACAGAGAACATAAACCAAAAATCCCGAAACACATAAAACAAACACCCCCTGCCACACCCTGACCAAACTATAATAACAAATAACCCTCTTTACTGGTCAGGACGTGACAGTACCCCCCCCCCCCCAAAGGTGCAGACCCCGTATGCACGTCAAACAAAAAGACAAAATTAACCCCAAATAAAGGGAGGGAAGGGAGGGTGGCCACCGTCACTGACGGTTCCTGTGCGACACCCCCCCTTCCCAAACCTCCCCCCGCGGAGGTGGCTCTGGCTCCGGGCTTAATCCCCACTCTTACCTGTCCACCCCTGCTGAAGGCTCAGGGCTGTAGCCCACCGCTGAAGGCTCTGGGCTGAGGGGCGACTCTGGCTGCGCCGGACTGGCGGGCGACTCTGGGTGCGCCGGACTGGCGGGCGACACTCTCGGTTCCGGACTGTGGGCCGTCTCTGTCGGTTCCGGACTGTGGGCCGTCTCTGTCGGTTCCGGACTATACGTTGCCGGAAGCACTGGACGGGTAACTGTCGCCGGAAGCTCTAGATGGGGCACTGTCGCCAGAAGCTCTAGACGGGGCACTGTCGCCGGAACCTCTAGACGGGGCACTGTCACCAGAAGCTCTAGACGGGGCCTGCGCACTGAAGGCCTGATGCATGGGACTGGCTTTGGAGGCGCCAGACTAGTGACACGCACCACAGGGCTAGTGCGAGGAGCAGGAGCAGGACGAAATGGACTGGGCAGGTGTACTAAAGGCCTGGTATGTGGGGCTGGCTTTGGAGGGGCCAGACTAGGGACGCGCACCACAGGGCTAGTGCGAGGAGAAGGAACTGGATACACGGGGCCTTGACTATACACTGGAGGTCTGGAGCGCACAGCCTGCACAACCTGTCCTGGCTGGATTTTTTTCTGTAGCCCGGCACGGGCGGAGTACTGGCACAGGGCGAACTGGGCTGTGCTGAGGCAAGATGGCTGCCGTGCGTAGAGCAGGCGCAGGGTAGCCTGGGCCCAGGAGACGCACTGATGGCCAGATGTATTGCGCAGGCATACTTCTCCCTGGCTGGATGGCCACTCTAGTATGACACCTGCGGGGGGCTGGTATCGCTCGCACCGGAATGTGCGTGCGGATGGGCGAGACCTTCTAGGCTGGACTACTGCAATGCTCTTCTTTCCGGCTACCCGATAAAGCACTAAACAAACTTCAGTTAGTGCTAAATACGGCTGCTAGAATCCTGACTAGAACCAAAAAATTTGATCATATTACTCCAGTGCTAGCCTCCCTACACTGGCTTCCTGTTAAGGCAAGGGCTGATTTCAAGGTTTTACTGCTAACCTACAAAGCATTACATGGGCTTGCTCCTACCTATCTTTCCGATTTGGTCCTGCCGTACATACCTACACGTACGCTACGGTCACAAGACGCAGGCCTCCTAATTGTCCCTAGAATTTCTAAGCAAACGGCTGGAGGTAGGGCTTTCTCCTATAGAGCTCAATTTTTATGGAATGGTCTGCCTACCCATGTCAGAGACGCAGACTCAGTCTCAACCTTTAAGTCTTTACTGAAGACTTATCTCTTCAGTAGGTCCTATGATTAAGTGTAGTCTGGCCCAGGAGTGTGAAGGTGAACGGAAAGGCTGGAGCAACGAACCGCCCTTGCTGTCTCTGCCTTGCCGGTTCCCCTCTTTCCACTGGGATTCTCTGCCTCTAACCCTATTACAGGGGCTGAGTCACTGACTTACTGGTGTTCTTCCATGCCGTCCATGGGAGGGGTGCGTCACTTGAGTGGGTTGAGTCACTGACGTGGTCTTCCTGTCTGGGTTGGCGCCCCCCTTTGGGTTGTGCCGTGGTGGAGATTTTTGTGGGCTATACTCGGCCTTGTCTTCGGACGGTAAGTTGGTGGTTGTAGACATCCCTCTAGTGGTGTGGGGGCTGTGCTTTGGCAAAGTGGGTGGGGTTATATCCTGCCTGTTTGGCTTTGTCCGGGGGTATCATCGGATGGGGCCACAGTGTCTTCTGATCCCTCCTGTCTCAGCCTCCAGTATTTATGCTGCAGTAGTTTATGTGTCGGGGGGCTAGGGTCAGTCTGTTACATCTGGAGTATTCTCTTGTCTTATCCGGTGTCCTGTGTGAATTTAAATATGCTCTCTCTAATTCTCTCTTTCTCTCTTTCTTTCTTTCTCTCGGAAGACCTGAGCCCTAGGACCATGCCTCGGGACTACCTGGCATGATGACTCCTTGCTGTCCCCAGTCCACCTGGCCATGCTGCTGCTCCAGTTTCAACTGTTCTGCCTGCGGCTACGGAACCCTGACCTGTTCACCGGACATGCTTGTTGCACCCTCGACAACTACAATGATTATTATTATTTGACCATGCTGGTCATTTATGAACATTTTAACATCTTGACCATGTTCTGTTATAATCTCCACCCGGCACAGCCAGAAGAGGACTGGCCACCCCTCATAGCCTGGTTCCTCTCTAGGTTTCTTCCTAGGTTTTTGGCCTTTCTAGGGAGTTTTTCCTAGGGAGTTTTTCCTAGCCACCGTGCTTCTTTCACATGCATTGCTTGCTGTTTGGGGTTTTAGGCTGGGTTTCTGTACAGCACTTTGAGATTTCAGCTGATATACGAAGGGCTATATAAATAAATTTGATTTGATTTGATTTGTGCACTTCCGCATAGAACGGTGCTCTCACCGCCAAACACTCCACATAATAAACACGGGGAGTTGGCTCAGGTCTATTGCCTGACCTAGCCAGTCTTCCCATGTGCCCCCCCCCAAAAAAAATTTTTTGGGGGGGGCTGCCTCTCAGGCATCCTTGCCAGCTGTGTTCCCGCATAACGTTCCCGGTCCTCTCCAGCCTTCCTCCATGGTCCTTCTCCAGCTAGTTTCTCCTCCCAGGTCCATGACTCCTTATACTCCTCCTGCTGCTCCTTCCTCCGCTGCTTGGTCCTCTTATGGTGGGTGGTTCTGTAACGCGGGTCGTCTAATGGGGACCAAGACGCGGCGTGTGACGTGCTCATATTCACTTTTATTAAACTTAAACACACAAAACAACAAAACGACCGCAAACAGTCCTGTCAGGTGCAACATACACAAAACAGGAAACAACCACCCACAAAACACAGGAAAAAACACCCCTACTAAATAGGACCTTCAATTAAAGGCAACGAGGAAAAGCTGCCTCCAATTGAAGGTCAACCCAAGAAACTAAACATAGAAATAGACATACTAGAATAAACATATAAATATACTAACATAGAACATAAACCAAAAACCCCGAAACACATTAAACAAACACCCTCTGCCACGCCCTGACCAAACTATAATAACAAATAACCCCCTTTACTGGTCAGGACGTGACAACCGCCCTTTAAAAGTCTGAGCCTGCCTGGCAAGGTTGGTCCAGCAGTAGCCAAAGCCCCTGGATGGGTGGGAATAATATACAAGGAATCTGTGAAAGCTGCTGATGAGAACCTTGACGACCTCATACCTAGCCAGTGGGAATTCCGGTGGAGTACACCCACCCAGGTAGTGACAGTGCTGGCAACACTAGCTGCAGTAACCCATGGGGAGGGGTTCATACTCGGACAATCTGAGAGGGGGCAAATTATTCTTGCCCTGGCGGCACAAAATATTCGAATGGTCTGACTGCACAGAGGTGCTTGGGAAAATGGTCACAACGGGGTACCAGTATGTGTGTGTTTTGGGGGAAAGGGGTGTATCCAAGCTCCATCAGCTAGGATTAGACATTGCTTAATCAACTCTCTGCATTGTTGCTCAAACAGCTACAATTGTATACACATTCACACATCAAGTCTCTCTTGAGTTGGGCTCAGGGTTGGAACAACTGTGGAACATCTGAGCTTGTGGTTGTTTGTGAGGGAGGGGTGGGGAAAGTGTGTGTATGTTTCCCAAATCTGTTGCTATGGGGTAATGATGTTAGGAACAGCATAGGATGAATCACAATAACTGTTTGCTTGCCGAAAAAGTAATTTTTGCAATGTCAGTCCTGGTTATATTTAACTTGTTATGGATAGGGGGCAGTATTTTCACGGCCGGATAAAAAACGTACCCGATTTAATCTGGTTATTACTCCTGCCCAGAAACTAGAATATGCATATAATTAGTAGCTTTGGATAGAAGACACTCCAAAGTTTCTAAAACTGTTTGAATGGTGTCTGTGAGTATAACAGAACTCAAATGGCAGGCAAAAACCTGAGAAGATTCTGTACAGGAAGTACCCTGTCTGACCATTTCTTGGCCTTCTTTGTCATCTCTATCCAAAACAGAGGATCTCTGCTGTAACGTGACACTTTCTAAGGCTCCCATAGGCTCTCAGAAGGCGCCAGAACGTTGAATGATGACTCTGCAGTCTCTGGCTGAAAAACAGTAGCGCATTTGGATAGTGGTCGATCTGAGAACAATGAGACGGGTGCACGCTTGCACATGAAGTGTCCATTTTACATTTTCAGTCTTTGAATGAAAACAACGACTCCCGGTCGGAATATTATCGCTATTTTAAGAGAAAAATTTCATAAAAATTGATTTTAAACAGAGTTTGACATGCTTCGAAGTATGGTAATGGCATATTTTGACATTTTTTGTCACGATACGCGCGAGCGCGTCACCCTTCGTTTCCCTTCGGATAGTGTCTTGAACGCACGAACAAAATGCCACTATTTGGATTTAACCTCTACGGGCCACGGGGGCAGTATTGAGAATTTTGAAAAAAATATGTGCCCATTTTTAACTGCCTCCTACACCAACTCAGAAGCTAGGATATGCATATTATTACCAGATTTGGATAGAAAACACTCTGAATTTTCTAAAACAGTTTGAATGGTGTCTGTAAGTATAACAAAACTCATATTGCAGGCAAAAACCTGTGAAAAATAGATTTAAAAAAATGAGAATTTTGTGACTGTACTATTTAGTGTCATTGTTTTATAGATACCACAGTGAGAAAGGATTCAGTTCGCAACTCCTAAGGCTTCCACTAGATGTCAACGATCTTTAGAAAGTTGTTTGAAGCATCTGTGATGAATACAGACCGAATTAGAATGCTTACAAGTTGACACGTCATCACTTCATTTTTTGCGCCTGCGCATAAATCTGAGAAGAGTGTCTTTGTCATAATCGTTTATTCTAGACACTTGATAGGTTGTGTGAAAATATTACTGATGTTTACTGATGTTTAACGTTAAAAATGGACCAAAAGATTAATGCTAAACAACGTTTGACATGTTTGAAGAAACGTAAATAGATTATTTACTAGGTTTTCTTTAGCTTTTCGGCGTGACTTTACACTGCCCACCTCATTTTGTGGGAGCCTACTGAACGCTAAATATTTGGACATAAATTATGAACTTTGTCAAAAGAAACCACATTTGTTCTGGACCTGGGATCTCTGGCAGCGCCTTCTGATGGAGATAATCAAAGGTAAGGGGATATTTAGAATGTTATTATCGATATTAGATGATGCTAATGCTAACGGTATAGCTTAGCTTAGCTTAGCTTATAGCTTATTGTTGTTAGCATAGTACCAAGTTTATTGCAAAATGTGATTTCCCAGTAAAGTTATTTTGAGATCTGGCCATTCGGTAGCAATTACGAGATGATAATATATTATTCTTTGAATGACAATATTATAATTTACCAATGTTTTCGAATAGTAATTCCGTGATTTGTAATGCTAGATTCACTGGGAGCATTCGAGCCGAAAAAAATTCTGAATTTCACCGCGACTGTAAATGCTGTTTTTGGATATAAATATGAACTTCATGGAACTAAAAATGCATGTATTGTATAACATAATGTCCTATGAGTGTCATCTGATGCAGATTGTCAAAGGTAAGTGCATAATTCTAGCTAGTTTTCTGTCTGTTGATGCCCTTCTTTGAATTGGCTAAACATTACACGCAGCTATTGTCAATGTACTCTCCTCACATAACCTAACTTTATGCATTCTCCGTAAAGCCTCTGAAAATCGAACAGCGTGGTTAGATTTAGGAGATATATCTTTCAAATGGAGGAAAATAGTTGATTATTTGATTATTTGAAATGATTACTCTTGCAGTTTTGAATTCCCCGCCATGGTCACATGACAATGAATCCCAATACCGGGATAAGATCCTGCCCCCTGGCCTCAACAGGATAACTATGGATTATTTGGAAACAAACCAACATTTGTTGTTGAAGTAGAAGTCTTGGGAGTGCAATCTGATGAAGAACAGCAAAGGTAATCCAATTTCTCTTATAGTAAATCTGAGTTTGGTGAGTACCAAACTTGGTGGGTGTCAAAATAGCTAGCCTGTGATGCCGGGCTATCTACTCAGAATATTGCAAAATGTGCTTTCACCGAAAAGCTATTTTAAAATCGGACACCGCGATTGCATAAAGGAGTTCTGTATCTATAATTCTTAAAATAATTGTTATGTTTTTTGTGAACGTTTATCGTGAGTAATTTAGTAAATTCACCGTAAGTGTTCGGTGGGAATGCTAGTTCTGAACGTCACATGCTAATGTAAAAAGCTGTTTTTTTATATAAATATGAACTTTATTGAACAAAACATGCATGTATTGTATAACATAATGTCCTAGGAGTGTCATCTGATGAAGATCATCAAAGGTTAGTGCTGCATTTAGCTGTGGTTTTGGTTTTTGTGACATATGCTAGCTTGAAAAATGGGTGTCTGATTATTTCTGGCTGGGTACTCTCCTGACATAATCTAATGTTTTGCTTTCGTTGTAAAGCCTTTTTGAAATCGGACAGTGTGGTTAGTTAAAACTTCTTCAGCCTACCATCCCGTTAGCGGGATCATTTTCCAGCGAAAACTCCTAGCGACATTAGCATAACGAAATTCAATATTTTTTTTTTTTCAAATATAGGGCTGTCTCATATCGTTTTATAGATACACCTCTCTTGAATCGACCCTCGTTGTCCGATTTCAAAAAGGTTTTACAGGAAAAGCACAATATTAGATTATGTTAGAGGAGTACATGGTAAAAGTCGCATCATATGAATTTTCCGAGCAAGCACACCCATCACATATAAACAAAAAACAGCTAAATGCAGCACTAACCTTTTACAAACTTCATCAGATGACACACCTAGGACATCATGTTACACACAGCATGCAATCTTTTGTTCAATAAAGGTCATATTTCTATATAAAAACAGCATTTTACATCGGCACCTGAGGTTGACTAACAATTTCCCATAAAATGCGTCCCAGGAAACAGTGCTACAATTTTATAAATAACTATTCGAAAACGATTTTTTTTATACATATTGTCAATCTAAGATTTATAGATGAATATCTCTTGAAAACACCAGTCAAAACAGATTTTAAATTAACTTTACAGGGTAATCACACTTTGAGATCAAATGGGATGCGATACCCAGAAATTGAGCTCGAAAACCAAGCTCGGCGCCACCTGAGAACAATAGCACGTAACATCTGATATTGTATAATATCGCCAATAATCCCTCACCTTTAGTTGTCTTCATCAGAAATCCCTTCCCGATGTCCCAGGTCCATGACAAATGTATTTTCGGTCGAAAAAGTCCATGCTTTATGTTCCATTAGCTTCCTCTTGCTAGCGCGTCCTAAGGCTGTAATCAAATGTTGATCCGTGGGCGGCAGCTGTCTAACGCAAAATGACTGTTTACGGTAAGTGAGGGTCGTTCAAACATGTCAAACGTTTTATCAAGTAATCGTCAGTGCCTGTTTCAACAAGAGAACCAATCAGATTCGAGTGGGACGATTTCATTGTGTTTCAAAAAACTTCCAAAGGTGGGGGCAGACACGGCCGCCAACGTCACAATGCTCATGGCCCTCCGACTGTGACCAATTGCCACATCGTCTCTTTCACTGAGTTTCCACCGTAGAACCCTCAAAACACTTTGTAAAGACTGGGGACATCTAGTGGAAGCACTGGAAAGTGCTCAATTTTCATTTTTTCACGTTGTGAATTATAGGTAAGGCTGTGAAGTCGAGTCGACAATTCAGATTTCCACTTCCTGGTTCAATCGGTCTCGGGGTTTTGACTGCCATACGAGTTCTGTTATACTCACAGACACCATTCAAACAGTTTTAGAAAATTTAGGGTGTTTTCTATCCATATAAAATAAGTATATGCATGTCCTAGCTTCTGACTTTGATTAGTAGGCCGTTGAAAATGGGAACGATTTTTTTCCAAAATGCGCTGTGGCGCCCCCTATCCTAGGGTAAATCGAAGAAGATAAAGGAGAGTCTTGTCTTTAAAATGGTGTAAAATAGTCATGTGTTTGAACAATTGAAGTTTTCGGATTTTTGAGGAGATTGTATTTCCCGCCACGCCCTATCATAGGATATTGGAGCGGTGTTCCGCTAACGTCTAGATGTAAGAAGTTATAGCATTTATGAGGTATTTCTATTTCGCGCGACGCGATTCCACTGGCTGTTGACTAGGGTGGGACGCAAACGTCCCACATTGCCCAGACAGGTTAATCAGCATGGATACCAGGTATTCTGCAGCGATTCACCCTCCCATCTGGTTTGGGCTGAGTGGGACTATAATTTGTTTTTCAACAGGACAATGATCCAACACACCTCCAGGCTGTGTAAGGGCTAGTTTACCTAGAAGGAGAGTGTTGGAGTGCTGCATCAGATGACCTGGCCTCCACAATCCCCTGACCTCAACCAAATATAGACGGTTTGGGATGAGTTGGACCGCAGAGTGAAGGAAAAGCAGCCAACAAGTGCTCAGCATATGTGGGAACTCCTTCAAGACTGCTGGAAAAGCATTCCAGGTGAATCTGGTTGAGAGAATGCCAAGAGTGTGCAAAGCTGTCATCAAGGCAAAGGGTGGCTATTTGAAGAATGTCAAATATAAAATATATTTCGATATCTTTAACACTTTTTTGGATACTACATGATTCCATATGTGTTATTTCATATGCCAGCATGGTGCTGGCATATTTTGAATCTGATCCATGTGCACCTTCATCAGATGAGCAAAATGGTACTGGCCTGAGCCCCCATTGATTACAGTGGCCTATGATAGAAATGGTAGATCAATTAAGAATTAAAAGCGACTCCAAAACTCAAATGCTGAGTACACATTTTAAGAATCTAGCAAAACTAACTGCTTTCTCGGTAACTATGCATTTTTAGGTGAAGCCCGTTGTCCAGCCCTTTGTCCACTGATCTCCACGGCTGGTTGTCGACATGTTTGTATGCTCAGCAAAAACACATTCACATTTCTAGCAAGCAATCATTTACATTTTTTTATTTAACTTTATTCAATTATCGATTTTATTACACAGCATGAAGTGAAATGGAAAAAATAACTAGACCGAAAAGTGGTGCGTGCATATGTATTCACCCCCTGTGCTATGAAAGCCCTAAATAAGATCTGGTGCAAACAATTATCTTCCAAAGTCACATAATTAGTTAAATAAAGTCCACCTGTGTGCAATCTAAGTGTTACATGATCTGTCACATGATCTCAGTATATATACACCTATTCTGAAAGGCCCCAGAGTCTTCAAAATCACTAAGCAAGGGGCACCACCATGCAAATGGAACCAAGAAGACCAAGGAGCTCTCCAAACAGGTAAGGGACAAAGTTGTGAAGAAGTAAAGATCAGGGTTGGTTATAAAAAAATATCCTAAACTTTGAACATCCCACAGAGCACCAATATATCCATTATTAAAAAAATGCAAAGAATATGGCACCACAACAAACCTGCCAAGAGAGGGCCACCCACCAAAACTCACTGACTAGGCAAGGAGGGCTTAATCAGAGAGGCAACAAACAGACCAAAGATAACCCTGAAGAAGCTGAAAAGCTCCACAGCGGAGATTGGATTATCTGTCCATAGGACCACTTTAAGCCATACACTCCACAGAGCTGGGCTTTACGGAAGAGAGGCCATAAAAAAGCCATTGCTTAAAGAAAAAAATAAGCAAACATGTTTGGTGTTCGCCAAAAGGCATGTATGTGGGCGACTCCCCAAACATATGGAAGAAGGTACTCTGGTCAGATGAGACAAAAATGTACCTTTCTGGCCATCATGGATACAGATTTTTCTGCCGCAAACCCAACACCTCTCATCATCCTGAGAACACCATCCCCACAGTGAAGCATGGTGCTGGCAGCATCATGCTGTGGGGATGTTTTCCATCGGCAGGGACTGGGAAACTGGTCAGAATTGAAGGAATGATGGAAAATAAATAAAGGGAAATTCTTGAGGGGAAACCTATTTCAGTCTTCCAGAGATTTGAGACTAGGACGGAGGTTCATCTTCCAGCAGGACAATGAGCCTAAGCATACTGCTAAAGCAACCCTCGAATGGTTTAAGGGGAAACATTTAAATGTCTTGGAATGGCCTAGTCAAAGCCCAGACCTCAAAACAATTGAGAATCTGTGGTATGAATTAACGATTGCTGTACACCAGCAGAACCCATCCAACTTGAAGGAGCTTGAGCAGTTTTGCCTTGAAGAATGGGCAAAAATCCCAGTGGCTAGATGTGCCAAGCTTATAGAGACATACCCCAAGAGACTTGCAGCTGTATTTGCTGCAAAAGGTGACTCTACAAAGTATTGACTTTGGGGGGGTGAATGGTTGTGCACACTCAAATGATAATTTTTTCTGTCTTATTTGTTGTTTGTTTCACCAAAAAATATTTTGCATCTTCAAAGTGGTAGGCATGTTGTGTAAATCAAATGAAACAAACCCCCCCAAAAATATATTTCAATTCCAAGTTGTAAGGCAACAAAATAGGAAAACTGCCAATGGGGGTGAATACTTTCGCAAGCCACTGTATTGTCCTGCTAATAACAGGGTTAATAATATATTTGTGAGAATATCCAAGGGGCTTTTACATAATTCTACATTAATAATAATCTCTTTGTTTAAAAAATAACAATATTTTGGAGATTAATTTGTTTTCAAATAACGTGAAATTAACGAGAAAAAGGCCATTCTTGAACATGGGGCGAGACATTGTTACTAATTTGTAAATAAAGTTTTTTGTTATTTATTTCTGTTTTTAGAGGGAGAGAAACCAAAAACCTATAGTTATCTCTTTGGTCCTCCAGTCAAGGCTGGCACACGGTAATGAACCAGTATCTGTAGCAACACATCTTGCAGTGCTATGCGGTGTCTTAGACCGTTGTGCCACTCAGGTGCTGTACAATGTGACCGGTTGGGAGTGGGTTACAGTACTACAGCAAGAGCAAAACAATCCTAACAAAATAAAATAATAAAAAACCTTAATGTAACAACAGTTTTAGTAAGTAATATTGAAGTCGTGCACAATTATCAGTTTCTATTTGGGTTTATATCACTGTAACGGCTGTCTTCGTCATCAGATGAAACAGAGAAGTCATCGTCGGAAAAAGGTGGACCAATACGCAGCGGAGGATGTGTTCATCATTAGTGTTTTAATGAAAAAAGAGAACACTACAAAAATAAACAAAAGATGACAGCAAACATTTCTGTTAGGAAAACACACTAACAAAATACAATTACCCACAAAACCCAAAGGAAAAACATGCTCCTTATGTGTGACTCCCAATCAACAACAACGAACTTCAGCTGTGCCTGATTGGGAGCCACACACGGCCCAAAACACAGAAATACAAAAACCTAAAAAAAGAACATAGAACGCCCATCCAATGTAACACCCTGGCCTAACCAAAATAAAGAACAAAAAACCCCTCTCTAAGGCCAGGGCGTTACAGTACCCCCCCCCCCAAAGTGCGGACTCTGGCCGCAAAACCTGACACTGAAGGGGAGGGTCCGGGTGG
The DNA here is from genome assembly GCF_901001165.1 of Salmo trutta. Taxonomy (NCBI): domain Eukaryota; kingdom Metazoa; phylum Chordata; class Actinopteri; order Salmoniformes; family Salmonidae; genus Salmo; species Salmo trutta. The sequence goes on from NC_042974.1 coordinate 32,356,132, forward strand.
GCCTTCCTACAGCGGCGGCTCAGGTGCGGGACATGGCCTCTGCTCCAGCCTCGGCGTCGCCCTCTTAGGTGGCGACCCTGACTGCGCCCGGCTGGCGGGTGGTGATGGTTGCGCCTGGCTGGCGGGCGGTGATGGCTGCGCACGGCTGGCGGGTGACCCTGGTTGCGCCCGGCTGGCGGGCGGTGATGGTTGCGCCCGGCTGGCGGGTGGCGATGGCTGCGCCCGGCTGGCGGGCGGCGATGGCTGCACACGGCTGGCGGGCGGTGATGGCTTCGCACGGCTGGCGGGCAACCCTGGTTGCGCCCGACTGGCGGGCGGCGATGGCTGCGCCCGGCTGGCGGGTGACCCTGGTTGCGCCCGGCTGGCGGGCGGCGATGGCTGCTCCCGGCTGGTGGGCGTCCCTGGCTGCGCCCGGCTGGCGGGCGTCCCTGGCGGCTCCGGCGGCACTGACCCAGGATTCACCAGGCTTTGGAGACATGTTAGAGGCCTGGCCCTAGGCGTAGGCACAGGACTCACTGGGCTGGCAGGCGGCTCTGACTGCTCTGGACAGGTGGGCGGCTCTGGCGGCTCCGGACAGGTGGGCGGCTCTGGCGGCTCCGGACAGGCGGGCGGCTCTGGCGGCTCCGGACAGGCGGGCGGCTCTGGCGGCTCCGGACAGGCGGGCGGCTCTGGCGACCCTTGACTGGCGGGCGGCTCTGGCAGCTCTGGCGGCTCCTGACTGGTGGGCAGCTCTGGCGGCTCCGGACTGGCGGGCAGCTCTGGCGGCTCCGGACTGGCGGGCAGCTCTGTCGGCTCCGGACTGGCGGGCAGCTCTGGCGACACCGGACTGGCGGGAAGCTCTGGTGGCTCCGGACTGGCGAGACCCACTGGAGGCCTTGTCCTGGGAGGTGGCACAGGACGGACCAGGATGGGGAGACCCACTGGTGGCCTGGTCCTAGGAGGAGGCACAGGACGGACCAGGATGTGGAGACCCACTGGTGGCCTGGACCTAGGAGGATGCACGGGACGGAGCAGGATGGGGAGACCCACTGGAGGCCTGGACCGAAGAGGAGGCACAGGATAAACCGGGCTGTGGGGGAGCACTGGAGTTCTGGTATGTACGCTCGACATGCTTACTCCAGGCTGAATGCCCACTTTGGCCCGGCACGGGAGGAGAGCAGGCATTGGGCGAACTGGACCCTCCCAGCGCTCTGGAGACACAGTACGCAATGCCGGCGCAGGATAACCTGGACCGAGGAGGCACACTTTTTTGGGGGGGGTGCCTCTCGTGTCTGCTGCGCTCCCTTTCCTCATACCAGCGCCTCTCAACTCTCGCCGCCTCGATCTCCCACTGCGGGCGGCGATAATCCCCAGCTTGAGCCCATGGTCCTTTCCCGTCCAGGATTTCCTCCCAAGTCCACGAATCCTACTAATGCCTACTTCTCAGAAAGTATTAAACTGTCAAGAGGAGTAAAACAAGGTTGTCCTCTATCTGCATATCTATTTATTATGGCAATTAAAATATTGGCTATTAAAATCAGATCCAACAATAATATAAAGGGGCTCGAAATCCAGGGTGTCATTGTACGCTGACAATTCATGTTGCTTTCTTTTAAATCTGCAGTTTGGATCCCTGCACAGCCTCATGTAGAGTCTAGATCATTTTCTAACCTCTCTGGATTACAATTGCATTATGCTCAGTCTACTATATTACGTATTGGATCACAAAAAATATAGCTTTTACATTTCTGTGTAGTTTACCAATAAAATGGTCTGACGGTGAGGTGGACATATTAGTTAATCAAATATGAAAGAGAGAAATTACCTCACTACAATGCATTTGAATAGAAAGTTAGCAAAAATAGATATGATCTTGCTACAACAGAAAGGAAAATACCTGTCTATTTGTGTAAAAATCACCCTGATTAACTCTTTAGTCATATCCCAGTTTACTTATTTGATTATGGCCTATAGCTAACGACTTGTTTTTTTAAATTATATGACCAAAACATATTCAATTTTATTTGGAATGGCAAGCCAGACAAAATTAAACGGGCCTATTTACATAATGAATATTAATTTGGAGGGTAGAAATGTATAAATATTAAAGCGTTACACCTCTCACCAAAGGGTGCAGTCATACAAAAGCTATATCGGAACTGGTTCTCTAGCAGATAAATAAGAATGTCACACCCATGTTTAAGAAACTATATTTACAGCTCTGGAAAAAATTAAGAGACCACTGCAAAATTACCAGTTTCTCTGGTTTTACTATTTATACGTATGTGTTTAGGTAAAATTAACACTTTTTTGTTTTATTCTTTAAAATACTGACAACATTTCTCCCAAATTCCAAATAAAAATATTGTCCTTTAGAGCATTTATTTGCACTGGTCAAAAAAACTGGTCAAAATAACAAAAAAAGATGCAGTGTTGTTAGACCTCGAATAATGCAAAGAAAATAAGTTAATATTCATTTTTAAATAACACAATACTAATGTTTTAACTAAGGAAGAGTACAGATGTCAATATTTTTGTGGAATAACCCTGATTTTCAATCACAGCTTTGATGCGTCTTGGCATGCTCTCCACCAGTCTTTCATATTGGTGTTGGGTGACTTCATGCCACTCTTTATTACATAAATTCAAGCAGCTCGGCTTTGATGGCTTGTGACCATCCATCTTGCTCTTGATCACATTCCAGAGGTTTTCAAAGGGGTTCAGGTCTGGAGATTGGGCTGGCCATCACAGGGTTCAGCAATGATGAAGTGCCCCCAGATCATCACCGGTGATTGTGGAGGCCAAGACATCTGATGCAACACTCCATCACTCTCCTTCTTGGTTAAATAGCCCTTAGATAGCCTGGAGGTGTGTTGGGACATTGTCCTGTTGAAAAACAAAAGATAGTCCCAATAAGCGCAAACCAGATGGGATGGCGTATCGCTGTAGAATGCTGTAGTAACCATGCTGGTTAAGTGTGCCTTACATCCTAAATAAACTTCCAACAGTGTCACCAGCAAAGCACCCCCACACCATCACACCTCCTATTCCATGCTTCACGGTGGGAACCACACTTGTGGAGATCATCCGTTCATCTACTCAGCATCTCACAAAGACACAGCGGTTGGAACCAAAAATCTAAAATTTGGACTCATCAGAACAAAGGACAAATTGCCACCGGTGTAATGTCTGTTGCTTGTGTTTCTTGGCCCAATCAAGTCTCTTCATCTTATTGGTGTCCTTTTGTAGTGGTTTCTTTGCAGCAATTTGACCAAACCTGATTCATGCATTCTTCTCTGAAAAGTTGATGTTGAGATGTGTCTGTTACTTGAACTCCGTGAAGCATTTATTTGGGCTGCAATTTCTGAGGCTGGTAACTCTAATGAACTTATCCTCTGCAGCAGAGGTTACTCTGGGTCTTCCGTTCCTGTGGCGGTCTTATTGAGAACCAGTTTCATCATAGCCCTTGATGGTTTTTGCGACTGCACTTGAAACTTTCAAAGTTCTTGAAATGTTCCGTACTGACTGACCTTCATGTTTTTAAAGTAAAGATGGACTGTCATTTTTTTTCTCGCTTATTTGAGCTTCTCTTGTCATGTTACGGACTTGGTCTTTTACCAAATATGGCTATCTTCTGTGTACCACCCCTACCTTGTCACAACACAACTGATTGGCTCAAACGCATTAAGAAGGATATAAATTCCACAAATTAACTTTTAAAAAGGCACACTTGATTAATTGAAATGCATTCCAGGTGACTACCTCATGAAGCTGGTTGAGAGAATGCCAAGAGTGTGCAAAGCTGTCATCAAGGCAAAAGGTGGCTAGTAATCTCAAATATAACATATATTTTGTTTTGTTTAACACTTTTTTGATTAATACATGATTCCATACGTATTGTTTCATAGTTTTGATCTCTTCACAATATTATTCTACAATGTAGAAAATAGTTAAATAAAGAAAAACCCTGGAATGAGTAGCTGTGTCCAAACTTTTCACTGGTACTGTATTTACCCAAAAATATATGAGGGATTGGAAATTATCCAGATAATTACATTGATAGAAGCTACAATCTTTCTGCACTATTAAGCCTGATCTACCACCCCCAGTGTCAATATGACAGTGTCAAAAATAGTAAATTATTGTCAGCTCGTCCTTACATGGTGTCTTTATGCAATGGCGTTAGTATTAGCATGTCCAATTGTAACAAGTCCATGTCACAAAAACAATAAAAGGTTTTGAGTGTGTTGTTTTTAGCTTGAGATGTAGGGTCTGCTCTATCAGTGATGGTGTTTTGTGCTGATAATCGGTGTTTAAAATCAAGCACACAGCCATGCAATCTCCACAGACAATCAGTGGCAGTAAAATGGCCCATACTGAAGAGTTCAGTGGCTTTCAACATGGCACCGTCATAGGATGCCACCTTTCCAACAAGTCATTTAGTCAAATTTCTGCCCTGCTGGAGCTGCTCTGGTCAACTGAAAGTGCTGTTATTGTGAAGTGGAATCGTCAAGGAGCAACAACAGCTCAGTCGCAAAGTAATAGTCCACACAAGTTCACAGAATGGGAGCGCCGAGTGCTGAAACTTGAAGCACGTAAAAATCGCCTGTCCTCGGTTGCAACCTGTCCTCGGTTTCAAACTGCCTTTGGAAGCAAAGTCAGAACTGGTCGTCGAGATCTTCATGAAATGGGTTTCCTTGGCCGAGCAGCCGCACACAAGCCTAAGGTCAATATGCACAATGCCAAGCATCTGCTGGAGTGGTGTAAAGCTCATGCCATTGGACTCTGGAGCAGTGGAAATGCGTTCTCTGGAGTGAAGAATCATGCTTCACCATCTGGCAGTCTGATGGACAAATCTGGGATCTGCACAGAGCCCTGACCATCAAACACCTTTGGGATTACTTGTAACGCAGACTGACTCTGGCTGAATGGACGCAAGTCCGAAAGCCCTACAATTGCAGGTGGTGCAATTGCCATACCAGGCAGTGATACAGCCCGACATAATGCTCTCGATGGTGCATCTTTATACGTTCTTGAGGGTCTTAGGGACCAAGCCACATTTGTTAAGCCTCCTGAGCTTAATGAGGCACTGCTGTGCCTTTTTCACCATGCTGTCGGTGCGGGGGGTGGGGGGGTGGGGGTAGGGGGTAGATGGGCAGGGACTCTGCTGTCCTAGCTTCAGGGGGAAGCTGGTACCACCATAGGGGGGCCAGGACAGCTTTGACTGGGCTGAGCTGGAGCTTCCCTCCCATAGGGGTGGGAGAGCCAAGAGACCAGAGGTGTCAGAACAGAGAACTCGGTTTGGGTTGTAGGGTTTGAGCATAGCCTGAAGGTAGAGAGGGGCTGTTCCGTAGGCAAATACCATGGTCTTGTAGTGGATGCGACCCTCGACTGGAAGCCAGTAGAGTGTCCTGTGGAGTGAGGTGACATGGGAGTACTTGGGAAGGTTGAACACCAGGTGGGCTGCGGCATTCTGGATAAGTTACAGCGGTTTGATGACACATGCAGGGAGCCCAGCCAACAGCAAGTTTCAGTAGTGCATTTGGGAGATGACAAGTGCCTGGATTAGGACATGACCCTCTTCCAGTGTGAGGTAGGTTCCTACTCTACTGGTGTTGTAGAACATGAACCTGCAAGAGTGAGTCACTGATTTGATGTTTGCAGAAAACAACAGGGTGTTGTCCAGGGTCACCCCATAGGTTGTTTGCATTCTGAGAGTGGAGTTGGTAACCATGATGAAGAGTTCTTGGAGTGGCCAGGCCTTCCTCGGGAGAAAGTGCAGCTTTGTCTTGTCGAGGTTGAGCTTGACGTGGTGGGCCGACATCCAAGCTAAGATATCTGCCAGCCACGCAGACATGCATGTTGCCACCTGGGTGTCAGAAGGTGTGGAGGAGAAAAGTAGTTGGGTTTCATCTGCATAGTAATGATTGGAGTGACCATATGAGGATATTACAGAGCCGAGTGACTTGGTGTATAGCGAGAAGAGGAGAGGGCCTAGAACCGAGCCCTGGGGGACACCAGTAGTGAGAGTGTATGGTTTAGACACAGATCCGGGTTGTAGCGGTCTGCCAAGTAGGATGCAATCCAAGAGTGTGCAGATCTTGAGATGCCTGCCCTGAGAGGGAGTAGAGGAAGATATGATGGTCCACAGTGTCAAAGGCAGTGGATAGATCTAGGAGGATTAGAACAGATGGGAGATAGTCCGCTTTGGCAGTGTGGAGAGCCTCCATGACAGAGGAGATCAGTCTCAGTTGAGTGACCTGTCTTGAAGCCTGACTGGTTAGGGTCAAGAAGATCATTCTGAAGAAGATAGCGAGAAAGTTGGTCCGAGACAGCACACTCAATTGTTTTGCAAAGAAAACAAAGGGATACCGGTCTGTAGTTTTGGACGTCAGAGGGGTTGAGTGTAGTTTCTGCAGGAGGGCCACATTCCTTGTGAGTGACTCTGTGTTGTTTTCCTCGAAGTGGGTGAAGAAGGTGTTTAGCTTGTCCCGGAGCGAGGCGTTGGTGTCCACAACTTGGCAGGCTTTCCTTTATAATCCGTGATTGTCTGGAGTCCCTGCCACATGCATCTCATTTCTGAGCCATTGAATTGCGCCTCCACTTGGTCGATGAACTGTTGTTTGCCTCTTTGCCTTACGGAGGTCATAGCTGTTCTTTTTGTTCACGTCCTTGTTTCCAGGCACCTTGCTGTGGTTAAACGCGATGGTTCGCACTTTCAGATTTGCGCGAATGCTGCCATCTATCCACAGTTTTGGTTTGAATAAGTTGTAATCATCACAGTATTAACCTCTCTGGGCCAGTGGGACGCTTGCGTACCACCTACTCAACAGCCAGTGTAATCCCGTGGTGCGATATTCAAATACCTTAGAAATGCTATTACTTCAATTTCTCAAACATATGACTATTTTACACCATTTTAAAGACAAGACTCTCGTTAATCTAACCACACTGTCCGATTTCAAAAAGGCTTTACAACGAAAGCAAAACATTAGATTATGTCAGCAGAGTACCCAGCCAGAAATAATCAGACACCCATTTTTCAAGCTAGCATATAATGTCACATAAACCCAAACCACAGCTATACTCGGCCTTGTCTTCGGACGGTAAGTTGGTGGTTGTAGATATCCCTCTAGTGGTGTGGGGGCTGTGCTTTGGCAAAGTGGGTGGGGTTATATCCTGCCTGTTTGGCCCTGTCCGGGGGTATCATCGGATGGGGCCACAGTGTCTTCTGATCCCTCCTGTCTCAGCCTCCAGTATTTATGCTGCAGTAGTTTATGTGTCGGGGGGCTAGGGTCAGTCTGTTACATCTGGAGTATTCTCTTGTCTTATCCGGTGTCCTGTGTGAATGTAAATATGCTCTCTCTAATTCTCTCTTTCTTTCTTTCTCTCGGAGGACCTGAGCCCTAGGACTGCCTGGCATGATGACTCCTTGCTGTCCCCAGTCCACCTGGCCATGCTGCTGCTCCAGTTTCAACTGTTCTGCCTGCGGCTACGGAACCCTGACCTGTTCACCGGACGAGCTTGTTGCACCCTCGACAATTACTATGATTATTATTATTTGACCATGCTGGTCATTTACGAACATTTTAACATCTTGACCATGTTCTGTTATAATATCCACCCGGCACAGCCAGAAGAGGACTGGCCACCCCTCATAGCCTGGTTCCTCTCTAGGTTTCTTCCTAGGTTTTTGGCCTTTCTCAGGAGTTTTTCCTAGGGAGTTTTTCCCAGCCACCGTGCTTCTTTCACATGCATTGCTTGCTGTTTGGGGTTTTAGGCTGGGTTTCTGTACAGCACTTTGAGATTTCAGCTGATGTACGAAGGGCTATATAAATAAATTTGATTTGATTTGATTTGAAATGCAGCACTAACCTTTGATGATCTTCATCAGATGACAATCCTAGGACATTATGTTATACAATACATGCATGTCTGTTCAATCAAGTTCATATTTATGTAAAAAAACAGCTTTTTACATTAGTATGTGACTAGCATGTGACTAGCATTGCCACCGAACACTTCCGGTGAATTTACTAAATTACTCACGATAAACGTTCACAAAAAACATAACAATTATTTTAAGAATTATAGATACAGAACTCCTTTATGCACTCGATATGTCCGATTTTAAAATAGCTTTTCGGTGAAAGCACATTTTGCAATATTTTGAGTAGATAGCCCGGCCATCACAGGCTAGCTATTTTGACACCCACCAAGTGTGGTACTCACCAAACTTCGATTTACTATTAGAAAAGTTTGATTACCTTTGCTGTTCTTCGTCAGAATGCACTCCCAGGACTTCTACTTCAATAACAAATGTTGGTTTGGTTCTAAATAATCCATAGTTATATCCAAATAGCGGCGTTTTGTTCGTGCGTTCAAGACACTATCCGAAGGGTAAAGAAGGTTGACGCGCCCGACGCGTTTCGTGACAAAAAAATTCAAAATATTCCATTACCGTACTTCGAAGCATGTCAAATGCTGTTTAAAATCAATTTTTATGCTATTTTTCTCACAAAAAAGAGATAATATTCCGACCGGGAGTCGTTGTTTTCGTTCAAAGAGAGAGAAAGTAAACATGGTGTCGGCTCGTGCATGCGCCTCCAGTCTCATTGTCCTCAGATCGACCACTTACAAAATGCACTACTGTTTTTCAGCCAGGGCCTGCAAAGCCACCATTCATTGTTCTGGCGCCTTCTGAGAGCCTATGGGAGCGTTAGAAAATGTCACGTCATGCCAGAGATCCCCTGTTTTGGTTAGAGATGATCAAGAAGGCCAAGAATCTTCTCAGGTTTTTGCCTGCCATATGAGTTCTGTTATACTCACAGACACCATTCAAACAGTTTTAGAAACTTTAGGGTGTTTTCTATCCAAAGCCAATAAGGATATGCATATTCTAGTTACTGGGCAGGAGTAGTAACCAGATTAAATCGGGTACGTTTTTTTTATCCGGCCGTGCAAATACTGCCCCCTATCCCCAACAGGTTAACCTGTTGTGGACAGACGTTCCAGCGGAACGCCTAGCCAACAGCCAATGGAATCACATGGCGCGAAATACAAAAACAACTAAAATACCACAATTCAATTTTCTCAAACAATCAACTATTTTACACCATTTTAAAGATAAGACTCTCGTTAATCTAACCACATTGTCCGATTTCAAAAAGGCTTTACAGCGAAAGCAAAACATTAGATTATGTTAGGAGAGTACATAGACCAAAATAACCACACAGCTATTTTCCAAGCAAGCATATATGTCAATAAAACCCAAACCACAGCTAAATGAAGCACTAACCTTTGATGATCTTCATCAGATGACACTCCTAGGACAGTATGTTATACAATACATGTATGTTTTGTTCAATCAAGATCATATGTATATCCAAAAACATTGGCGCGTGATGTTCAGAAAATGTATTCCCACCAAAAACTTCAGGTGAATTTACAAAAATACTCATCATAAACGTTGACAAAATACATAAATTATTTTAAGAATTATAGATACAGAACTCCTTTATACAATCGCTGTGTCAGATTTTAAAATAGCTTTACGGCGAAAGCACATTTTTCAATATTCTGAGTACATAGCTCGCCATCACGGCTAGCTAATTTGACACCCGCAAAGTATTACTTTTGCTGATCTTCGTCAGAATGCACTACCAGGACTGCTACTTCCACAAGAAATGTTGTTTTTGTTCCAAATAATCCATATTTATGTCCAAATACCTCAGTTTTGTTCGTGCGTTCAGGTCACCATCCAAAGGGTAACGCGCGAGCGCATTTCGAGACACAAAAAGTCAAAATGTTCCATTACCGTACGCTGTTTAAAATACATTTTTATGGTATTTCTTTCGGAAAAATTGTGATAATATTCCAACCGGACAATAGTGTATTCATTCAAGGAGAAAAATAAAAAACAGCGTGCTCACGGGAACACGCATATCCAATCCCTTTGTCCTCAGGCAGACCGCTCAGAAACTGAGCTACTATACTTTGCCCAGAGACAGGAGAAGGCTCAATCCGCTTTCTGAAGGCTTTAGACAGCCAATGGAAGCCTTAGAAAGTGCAACGTAACCCCACAGATACTATAATTTCAATAGAGAATCAAAATAAGAACTACAATTCTCAGGCTTTCCACTTCCTGCTTGGAATTTTCTCAGGTTTTTGCCTGCCATATGAGTTCTGTTATACTCACAGACACCATTCAAACAGTTTTAGAAACTTCAGAGTGTTTTCTATCCAAATCTACTAATAATGCTAATATGCATATTCTCGTTTCTGGGCAAGAGTAGTAACCAGTTTAAATCGGGTACATTTTTTTATCCGGCCGTGAAAATACTGCCCCCTATCCTAAACAGGTTTTAAACGAAGGTTAGTCATGTCTTAAAAAAAATGAATGTCCAAGTCAAGAAAGCTTACCAGCAGCCAGCAGCACTTGCCGCAATGGTAGCCTATTCACAGGTGCTTTTTTAAAGCCCATTTTATATCCTCCATTGAGTGTAACTGGCTTCAATTAGTGTAATTTGCTCAATAATAGGAGTTGAGAAATAAACTTGACATCATTAGAAAGAAGATTTTCTCCTCTTTTCTACTGTGGGTATGCCATTCTCATTCCTAATTTATTCTGTTGTTGCTAGCGGTATTCGTAATAACATAGAATAATAATGAGTGAGAAAGTTACTAAGGGTCAAAGATCATACCACAAAGATATGCTAACCTCTCAACCTTAACAATATTTCTGTTGGAGGTTAGCATGTCAATTCATGTTCATCCTCATAGTAGCATGATTCTGGTTCTGATTCTGGAAAGCTGAACTCTTATGAATAGTAATCCATAAGAATGTATGAGTTTTTCCAACTTGACACCCTAAAGAGGATGAATGAACTGTCGAACTACAGCAAATGTTTACATGTTCACTTGAGGGTACAGAGTCAACAACTACAATTGGCCAATATAACTTTTTTTTTCACCTTTATTTAACCAGGTAGGCTAGTTGAGAACAAGTTCTCATTTTGAACTGCGACCTGGCCAAGATAAAGCATAGCAATTCGACACATACAACATCACAGAGTTCCACATGGAATAAACAAAACACACAGTCAATAATATAGTAGAAAAAAAGAAAACAATAATCTATATACAGTGAGTGCAAATGAGGTAAGATAAGGGAGATAAGGCAATAAATAGGCCATGGTGGCGAAGTAATTACAATATAGCAATTAAACACTGGAAAGGTAGATGTGCAGACGATGAATGTGCAAGTAGAGATACTGGGGTGCAAAGGATCAAGATAAATAAAATAAATACAGTAAGTGGATGAGGTAGATAGATGGGCAATTTACAGATGGGCTATTTACAGATGGGCTAGGTACAGGTGCAGTGATCTGTGAGCTGCTCTGACAGCTGGTGCTTAAAGCTAGTGAGGGACATATGAGTCTCCAGCTTCAGTGATTTTTGCAGTTCGTTCCAGTCATTGGCAGCAGAGAACTGGAAGGAAAGGCGACCAAAGGAGGAATTTGCTTTGGGGGTGACCAGTGAGATATACCTGCTGGAGCGCATGCTACAAGTGGGTGCTGCTATGGTGACCAGTGAGCTGAGATAAGGCGGGGCTTTATTTAGCAGAGACTTGTAGATAACCTGTAGCCAGTGGGTTTGGCGATGAGTATGAAGCGAGGGCCAACCAACGAGAGTGTACAGGTCGCAGTGGTGGGTAGTGTATGGGTCTTTGGTGACAAAACGGATGGCACTATGATAGACTGCATCCAATTTGTTGAGTAGAGTGTTGGAGGCTAGTTTATAGATGACATCGCCGAAGTTGAGGATCGGTAGGATGGTCAGTTTTACGAGGGTATGTTTGGCAGCATGAGTCAAAGATGCTTTGTTGCAATATAGGAAGTCACTTCTAGATTTAATTTTGGATTGGAGGTGCTTAATTTGAGTCTGGAAGGAGAGAGCTTACAGTCTAACCAGACACTTAGGTATTTGTAGTTGTCCACGTATTCTAAGTCAGAGCCGTCCAGAGTAGTGATGCTGGATGGGTGGGCAGTGATCGATTGAATAGCATGCATTTAGTTTTACTTGCATTTAAGAGCAGTTGGAGGCCACGGAAGGAGAGTTGTATGGCATTGAAGCTCGTCTGGAGGTTAGTTAACACAGTGTCCAAAGAGGGTCCAGAAGTATACAGAAAGTTGTTGTCTGCGTAGAGGTGAATCAGAGAATCACCAGCAGCAAGAGCAACATCATTGATGTATACAGAGAAGAGAGTCGGCCCGAGAATTGAACCCTGTGGCACCCCCATAGAGACTGGTCCAAACAATAGGCCCTCCGATTTGGCACACTGAACTCTATCAGAGAAGTAGTTGGTAAACCAGGCGAGGCAATTATTTGAGAAACCAAGGCTGTCGAGTCTGCCAATAAGAATGTGGTGATTGACAGAGCCGAAAGCCTTGGCCAGGTCGATGAATACCGCTGCACAGTAATGTCTCTTATCGATGGCGGTTATGATGTCGTTTAGGACCTTGAGGGCTGAGCTTGCTTTATGCGTGGTGCATTATCTAGTATGCACCTGTAATTAAACAATTATTTGCACGGCATCCTCTGTATGTCATCACTATGTTAATAGGTTAATTTTTGTCAATAATTTAGAATGAAAATGTCTAGGTAGCCTACCCAGCCAGTGCATTTGCGGCACACATTGTATGTCAGTGACGGACGGCTGGCTTGTGTCTCTGAGCCTTTGAGTTGTCTGTTGTCATCCACAATACCCTCTTGAGGTACTACATTCTTCATCTTCTCTACATCCTACAGCAGGAGAAGTGGAGAGAAGAGAGAGAGGGGGGAAAGAGGGAGGGGTGTTAAAACGTATAGACAGTGCCTTGATGCTTGTGCTGTAGGGTTAGTTGGCAGACATCGCCACAGACACCTACATGGGCTTCAGATGTTAAGTTAAACCACCTCTGCCACCACATCTTTCAGTAAATGAGAAACACCTTGTTTCCATAAACCATTCCACAGACATTCCCTTCCTAATCCAGACTATACAGTCTTTAGACTCTCCCCCTCTCCCCCTCTCTCTCTATGTCACTAAGTCACGCTGGCACTAAGAAGACATCCTTTACCAACAGTATTATTTGTTGGCATTGGGAAATTACGCAAAATTAAGACCTCATTAAAAGGCCTAGAGCTTTTTGTTGTATGTTTTGTTTCACTTAGAAGACACTTTCTATGAATGGCCATGGCCCCTAGTAAAGTAAACAGTCGACATGGCCTATAATCCATAGTAAGAGAAGCCTTCCCAACATGGCTCCTCATGTTTAACTCCCTCTCTCACTCAAATAATGTTGCCTGATACCACTTTTGAGCATTGGGTGCGACAGCGTAGCCTAGTGGTTAGAGCGTTGGACTAGTAATCAGAAGGTTGCAAGATTGAATCCGCAAGCTGACAAGGTGCAAATTTGTCGTTCTGCCCCTGAACAAGGCAGTTAACCCACTGTTCCTAGGCTGTAATTTAAAATAAGAATTTGTTCTTAACTGACTTGTGTAACAGTGTAGGTTCTGTCCCTTTCTTCGCTCGAACCAGGGACCCTTGCACACATCAACAACTGACACCCACGAAGCATTGTTACCCATCGCGCCACAAAAGCCATGGCTCTTGCAACGCAAGGGGAACAACCACTTCAGGTCTCAGAGCGATTGAAATGCTATTAGCGCGCACCACCGCTAACTAACTAGCCATTTCACATCGGTTACACTTGCCTAGGTAAATATATAGTAATCTCATTTTCTTTCACCAAAGACCGCAGTTCTCCAAGCTTGCTGAAACTCTTCCCTAAAGGCAAGTTTTCATTTTGAGCCCTGACCCCTACAGAAAGATACTGTTGTTAGAGTGCTGACTGTGATAAACAGTAGGCTACAGATTCTTAATTCCCATCCTCATTCAGAATACATGTATAACTGGAAACAATATAAATATATTGAAGCCCATTTTATTACTATGCTAGCAGTTGTTGCATAAGAAAATGTTATATGTGGGGTTCGCATAGTGTAATCCAGTAAAAATACTTTCTGTAGTGCCTCTTTCAGCTCTTATGCTGCATGTCACCCACTCATTTATGATGCAGTTCAATGTCTTATAGGTCTATCATGTAAACAAAGACTTCTTACTCACTGCATTTGTACAAATACAAAAAAAATGATATCAATCATTCACTCCTGCGTCATCACTCTCATTTCCATTCTGACAATACATGTATCCATCGCAGTGACATTCTATACCGTTGAAGTACAGTTCTAGGTCATTGTACATACCCTATGTACTGCAGGTCATATGAACTTCATCCACAATGATTCCAAAGATTTTGGAGCTGTATAAGACTTAGGGCAACACATCTCTCCCTGTCTTCCCTAACCAGCTCTCCAGTTTTCTTAAGACAAGGTCGCATGCACCCTCCCGTATAGCGTTATTGTCTTCCTCCACAACCACCGCTTTGAGACCCATGGCTGTTGCCTCTGTTCACCACAGCCTTTAGCAAAGACACAACTGTCAGAATTGGAGGATGTTTTCCTTGCTTCTTGAAGACTAGAACTAGCTAGCTAGCTGGTAAATGATGCCTTTCCCCAAAGTCCCTTAGCAAGACCGCTAATATATCCTTCCCTCACACAAAGGCTTGAAATGCTTCAAAATTCTCTTATTTTAATGAAATCCCTGAATTGGTAATTACTACGTGGCAGTGTTGTCTTTCTATCTTCTTTTCAGAAAGCTCCATCACTGAGTTTTTCCCCCCACAGTTTTAGTTAGCCCTAACTTTAATTTGACTTGTTTATCTCTCTAGTGCGGCTTTGATGAGGAAGCATGGGGGGCGTTGCGCATGCAAATAGAGTGCATATGAGAACCAATCAAAAGTCTCTCAAAGTTGCTAAAAATGTAAAAGCTAAAGGTGGCACAACCAGTTACGGATTGTAAGGGGCACTTACTTTTTCACACAGGTGTATTGGGTTCTGCATAACTTTGTTAATTAAATAAATGAAATAAGTATAACATTTTTGTGTTATTTGTTCACTCAGGTCCCCTTTATCTAATATTAGGCTGTGGTTGAAGATCTGATAACAATCAGTGTAAAAAATATGCATAAATATGCAAAAACAGAGAAAATCAGAAAGGGGGCAAATACTTTTTCATGACACTGTAAGCATATTATAATTACTAATAGGTAACTATATATGTATGTAACATGCTCCATAGTACACAATAATTACAAGTAAGTGCCCCTCAAGATACACTTCATTTTAACTAGCTAAATCCTGTGTAACACCTAGTAATTACATTGTACTTAGGTACTGTAGATATTACATGTAACCTGTAGTGTACTACTGTGCTTATCCTCCCACTTGGATGGCAAGGAGGTTCAAGTTGTCATAATGGTTAACGCACACATTAATTATAAGTACATTTTTTAATTATAATCTGGTATGACACCCTTCTGCTGTTGAACTATGTCTGATCTGTTTCTGTAAATGCAACCAAATAAACACAGATGGTACAGTTTTTGGGGGCAAGTGCTCGCAACAACATTGAGTGGAGATTTTGAACAGAGCATTCACAGGTAGGTAATTAGAGCCTATTGAGCCTCCGACCTTTATAATCTCGGACACCCATCTGTCCACGAGAGTTGTTATTGTATCGGATGCAGCTGAGAAAAAACAAAACACAAAATATGTGAATTCAGTGGAAACTTGTACATTTGCGGTAGAAAGCATGGTAACAAGCATTCATTGTTAAACTTCTGTAATTATAGACTGCAATTACCCCCAATTACATGTTGCTAGTACAGTGTAACTTTGAGTTATTACAATTAACAACAACATTTGTAACAGTGTAATTGCACATGTAATTATACTTTACCCCTTTCTCTTTTCCCTGTAATAAGCACCGCTAAAATTAAGTGTTACCGACTATGTATAGATGGGGATTGTCCCTGAGTGCTTTATGTTCCACTGCCGTAAATCCTAATGGTGCGCTAGCTCCTGGAATCAAGACTCAGATATTCCTTACAGTGTTCTTGGCCACTAGCTAGCCTCTGGAATCCCACCATGAGAGAGCTGTGGTTTGGAGCATCTATAGACAAGTGAGGGAATACGGGAGCCTCACTGGGGTTTAGCTCACAGGGCTAAACCTCACCCACTGTCTCTGGTTTCTCTGTGACCACATGAAAGACGAGGATTAGCCCTGAGTGTGGACTTTTTGATGAAGCCTCCAACTGACATTTGGACAGGCATAGTGGAGCAGCTCAATTAATTAATGAAGATGTATTTATTTAGCCATTTTTATTCTTTTTTTGAGAAATGCATTTGCCATAAAGTGCTTAAAAGAAAACTCCACCCCAAATTATGATTTTGTATTTGTTTCATTAGTTCATTGCTGATATAGTCCCAAAATGTTTCACATTTCAGCAATTAAGTTTTCAAGCTATATAACTTTCAAAATACAGCCGGTATAACGCATTTTGCATCATGATGCAAAATGCATCATACCACCTGTATTTCTGTGCTTTTGAAGTTTTGGTACTATATCAACAATGGCCTCCTTTAAAATCAATCTGGGCCTAAACCTCTTTAAGCACAAATCACATAAGAAAACATTCCAGACTACTTATGCAGTTAGGAGATTTGAAAGTAATGGAAGATCTGAACACTCTCAAACACAGTCACACAAACAATGTGTTGAGACAATGTCCAATGTCCAATTTCCAGAAACCAATACCTTTGGAATGTACAAAAAAGGTGCTAACTAAAACCTAAAGGGGTGCTTGGCTGTCCCCATAAGAGAACCCTTTGAATAACACTTTCTGGTTCCTGGTAGAACCCTTTTGGTTCTACATGGAAACTAAAAGGGTTTTACCTGGAACCAAAAAACGGTTCTCCTATGGACAGCCGAAGAACCCTTTTGGAACACTTTTTTCTAAGAGTGTAGGGTCTATCGTTGTCTCTGCACTGCCAAAACCCACTCCTCCCTTCTCTCCTCTCTCATCTTATTCCATCCTAACCCTGACGATTTGGCATTCACACCAATTTACCATTAACAACTCCTGCTAATAACTCCAGCTTTTGTTGCATGAGCTATCCACTGTTCCACAGCGGAAGTCATAGCCTAGTGCTCCACTCTATACTGTGAGCTCCCTTTGATTTCCAGTTGCATATGTCAACCTGCAATTATAGGAGCTGGTCTGGAGACTGTCAAGCTTGACTGCGGCGGTATTGGAATTATTGCAATTACACCCGTGTAATTGACCCGCCATCGGTGAAGATGTTAAACGGTGTGTCTGCTGTGTAAGTCCATGTCAGGATCTCATTCCACTTTCCCTTTCAGTGTGACACACTACAGATGTAGGATCTTCATTTGATCACTCTTTTGATGCTGAGAATTATCATCAAATTGTATTGGTCACATACCCATATTTAGCAGATGTTATTGTATTGCAGGGGAAGTGAAATGCTAGTGTTCCTAGCTACAACAGTGCAGTAGCATCTAACAATTCACAACAATACACACAAATCTAAAAGTAAAAGGATGGAATTAAGAAATATATAAAAATTAGGACGATCAATGTCAGAGTAACATTGACTAAAATGCATTATACAACGGGTGGGTCTCTAATCCTGAATGCTGATTGGTTAAAACCACATTATAGCCTGTGTCTATTTCACAAGTTACCACCGGCTAAATCTATGGCGTTGAAATGCCTATTTACTCTGTTCAATATCACTGTGCAATCCACTGTCTCATCAACCCTGCCAGGAAATGTATAAACTTGACCTCCACTATAAAAAGCATCTAGACATTAGCTCCTATATCTTGTAGACTAGCATTTGGTTTTCACCAGCAGAGATTTGTATAAACCTTGCTGTCTGTCTCTCCGAACTTATTGTTGCAATATTGAATTGTGATCTCCAACGTCCCATATAAAGTGAATGTGTCCGAAGGAAACTGACAGCAAATTGAGCTAGTTGTCATAGCAACATACAACATTTTTTTCAGTTGACTGGCTAAATCAATACTTGTTGCGAAAACTGAAATGGATGAGTGGAACATTTCTTTTGATCTTTTCGGTGGCATGACTATGGATGAATGGGAAAAGAGATGGCAATAATACCCAGGTATGCAGATTTGGAGGATGCTGCATTGATTGACCTAGAAAAAAGCCGCAATGAAAAAAACACAGATAAGAATACAAACTGGGCTGTGCGTTGCTTCGAGGGCTGGTTAGCAGAGAAGAAAAAAGTTGTTGACTTCAAAACTGTCACTAAGGAAGAGTTTAACATCCTTCTAGAAGCGAGGGAGATTATGTCAGAGTGGGAATCGGTGTGAAGGTTCGCTCCATAGCTACTGGCATCTGTCACTGACAGACAGAAAACGCTGGAGCAACATCCTGGCTGAAAACAAAGAGAACACTGCATTACTATCAACACCCAAAAGGAAGAAGTAAGGCAGCAGAAGTAGTAGCGCAGAGACTGCGACAGATATTTCAACCAATGCAAAATCCAGAGGAATGTACAGATAAATGTGACAAACAATAAGTAGAGCTCAAAAGCTATGTCAGCTGTGGTGGATAACAAAGAGAATGTATGGTTTCATTTATTAAAATCAGTTCAAATGAATGTCATGGAATGTCATGAATGTCAATGTCTTTTGTCTGAACAGTGTCCTGACAAGAGAGCAATTTTTTCTGCCACACAAAGTCGTGCATCATAAGTTCATTGTTATGGATGTATCCAAATAAATCTTAACTAGAAAACAGCTTAAACAAATGCAAATGCAGCTACTTTCAAATCAAATTAGGGTGGCAGGTAGTCTAGTGGTTAGAGTGTTAGACTAGTAATCAAAAGGTTGCAAGATCAAATCCCTGAGCTGACAAGGTAAAAATGTGTTCTTCTGTGGTCATCTAAAATAAGAATTTGTTCATAACTGACTTGCCTAGTTAAATAAAGGTAAATATGTAGTAATCTGACCACCTTATAAAATCAAACTTTATTTGCCACATGCGCCAAATACAACAAGTGTAGACTTTACCATGAAATGCTTACTTACAAGCCCTTAACCAACAGTGCAGTTCAATAAGAAAATATTAGGCTCGGTAGGCTAAAATAAAAAGTAATAATAAAAAGTAACACAATAAGAATAAGACTAACAAGGCTATATACAGGGGGCACCGGTACAGGCTTGTTGAGGTAATCTGTACATGCAGGTTGGGGTGAATTGACTATGCATAGGTAACAAACAGTGAGTAGCAGCAGTGTACAAAAAAGGCGGGGAGGTCAGTCCATGTAAATTGTCCAGTGGTGATTTTTATGAATTGTTCAGCAGTCTAATGGCTTCGGGGTAGAAGCTTGTTGGTAGAAGCCTTTTGGTCGTAAACTTGGCGCTCCGGTACTGCTTGCCGTAGCAGAGAAAACAGTTTATAATTTGGGTGACTGGAGTCACTGACAATTTTATGGGCTTTCCTTTGACACTGCCTATTATATAGGTTCTGGATGGCAGGAAGCTTGGCCCCAGTGATGTACTGGGCTGATCGCACTACCCTCTGTAGCGCCTTACGGTCAGATGCTGAGCAGTTTCCATACCAGGCTGTGTTGCAACCGGTCAGGATGATCGGTGCAGCTGTAGAACTTTTGAGGATCTGGGGACCCATGCCAAATCTTTTCAGTTTCCTGAGGGGGAAAAGGTGTTGTCATGCCCTCTTCAAGACTGTCTTGGTATGTTTGGACCATGATAGTTTGTTGGTGATGTGGACACCAAGGAACTTGAAACTCTCGACCTGCTCCACTAGAGCCCAGTCGATGTTAATGGGGGCCTGTTCGGCCCGCCTTTTCCTGTAGTCCATGTTCAGCTCCTTTGTCTTGCTCACATTGAGGGAGAGGTTGTTGTCCTGGCACCACACTGCTAGTTCTCTGACCTCCACCTTATAAGCCGTCTCATTGTTGTTGGTGATCAGGCTGTTGTGTCATCAGCAAACTTAATGATGGGGTTGGAGTCGTGTTTGGCCACACAGTTGTGGGTGAACAGGAATACAGGAGGGGATTAAGTACACACCCCTGAGGGCCCCAGTGTTAAGGATCAGCATGCAGACGTGTTGTTGCCTACTCTTACCACCTGGGGCGGCCCGTCAGGAAGTCCAGGATCCAGTTGCAGAGGGAGGTGTTTAAGTCCCAGAGTTCTTAGCTTAGTGTGTGAGCTTCGTGGGCACTATGGTGTTGAACACTGAGCTGTAGTCAATGAACAGCATTCTCACATAGGTGTTCCTTTTGTCCAGGTGAGAAAGGGCAGTGTGGAGTGCGATTCAGATTGCGTCATCCTTGGATCTGTTGGGGTGGTATGCAAATTGGAGTGTGTCTAGGGTGTCCGGGAGGATGCTGTTGATGTGATCATTTAGGAAGGTTACCTTTGCTTCCTTGGGCACAGGAACTATGGTGGTCTGCTTGAAACATGTAGGTATTACAGACTTGGTCAGGGAGAGGTTGAAAATGTCAGTGAAGACACTTGACAGTTGGTCCCCGCATGTTTTGAGTACACGTCCTGGTAATCTGGCCCTGGCCCAGCGGATTTGTGAATGTTGACTTGTTTAAAGGTTTTGTTCACATCGGCTACTGAGAGCATTATCACAGAGTCATCCAGAACAGCTGGTGCTCTCATGCATGCTTCAGTGTTGCTTGCCACGAAGCGAGCACAAAAGGCATTTAGTAGCTCATCTGTTAGGCTCGCGTCACTGGGCAACTCGCGTCTGTGTGTCCCTTTGTAGTCGGTAATATTTTTCAAGCCCTGCCACATCCGCCGAGCGGCAGAGTCGGAGTGTTAGGATTCAATCTCAATCCTGTATTGGCGCTTTACTTGTTTGATAGTTTGTCTGAGGGCATAGCGGGATTTCTTATATGTGCCCGAATTAGTCTCCTGCTCCTTGAAAGCAGCAGTTCTAACCTTTAGCTCAATGTGGATGTTGCCTGTAATCCATGGCTTCTGGTTGGGATATGTACGTACAGTCACTGTGGGCACAACGTCATCGATGCACTTATTTATGAAGCCGATGACTGAGGTGCTGTATTCCTCAATGCCGTTGGATGAATCCCATAACATATTCCAGTCTGTGCTAGCAAAACAGTCCTGTAGTGTAGCATCCACGTCGTCTGACCACTTCCGTATTGAGAGAGTCACTAGTACTTCCTGATTTAGTTTTTGCTTGTAAACAGGAATCAGGAGGACAGAATTATGGTCTTTTTGATTTGCTTTGTATGCACCTCTGTGGGGGAGAGCTTTGTATGCACCTCTGTGTTTGGAGTAAAGGTGCTCTAGGATTTTCTTTTTCCTGGTTGTTGCTGGTAAAAATAGTTTGCTGTTATTTTGGCTGTTATTTTGGCTGCACTTTTTGACATGACTGTAAATTAGCCGTAGTTGCCTAGCTAGCAAGCAAGGGATAAGAACGTTGGTATGGCAATAGAACATTTAGAATGAACGACTGGGTCGCGTCTAAAGATACAGAACAAAAAGTACAAACGACTGTCTCTAGCAACCCTACATTTGTGTCGGAACTATATCTTGTGGAAGGATGAAATTCTGTGAATAAATTAATCAAAATAACGTTTTTAATAAAAAATATGTAGATCATTATTTGAATATGTTGGTAACCCGTTGTATAGAAGTGATAATGCCCAAAAAGGCGGTGTTTGTTGGATAAATTGGCACAGGTGCCAATATATCCAACAAACACCGGCTTCTCTGGCATTATCACTTAAGTAGAATAAAATACAGTATACACATATGAAATTAGTAAAACAGTATGTAAACATTATTAAAGTGACTAGTGTTCCATTATTAAAGTGACCAGTGATTCCATGTCTATGTACTGTAAATAGGGCAGCAGCTTCTAAAGTGCAGGGTTGAGTAACCGGGTGGTAGCTGGCTAGTGACAGTGACTAAAGTTCAGGGCAGGGTACTGAGTGGATGCTGGCTAGTGAAAGATATTTAACACTATGATGGCCTTGAGATAAAGCTGTTTTTCAGTCTGTCGGCCCCAGCTTTGATGCACCTATACTGACCTCGCCTTCTGGATGATAGCGGGGTGAACAGGCCGTGGCTCGGGTGGGTACTGGATGTCCTTGATGATCTTTCTGGCTTTCCTGTGACATATGGTGTTGTAGGTGTCCTGGAGGGCAGGCAGTGTGCCCCCGGTGATGCGTTGGGCAGACCGCACCACCCTCTGGAGAGCCATGTAGTTGTGGGCAGTGCAGTTGCCTACCAGGCGGTGTTACAGCCCGACAGGACACTCTCAATTGTGCATCTGTAAAAGTTTGTGAGGGTCTTAGAAGCGCTGTAGCGCCTTCTTCACCACATAGTCTGTGTGGTTGGACCATTTCAGATTGTCAGTGATATGTAGGAACTTGAACTGTGCATAGAGAAGTGCTCCCTCTGTTGTCTCCTAAAGTCCACGATCAGCTCCTTTGTTTTGTTGACATTGAGGGAGAGGTTATTTTCCTGGCACCAGTCTGCCATGCTGGTCACCTCCTCCCTGTAGGCTGTCTCGTCATTGTTGGTAATCAGGCCTACTACCGTTGTTCATCTGCAAGCTTGGTGATTGAGATGACGGCGTGTGTGGCCACGCAGTCATGGGTGAACAGGGAGTACAGGAGTGGGCTGAGCACGCACTCTTGTGGGGCCCCTGTGGTGAGAATCAGCGTAGTTGTTTCCTACCTTCACCACTTGGGGATGAACCGTCAGGAAGTCCTGGACCCATTTGCACAGGGCGGGATTCAAACCCAGGGCCCCAAGCTTAATGATGAGCTTGGAGGGTACTATGGTGCTGATGGCTGAGCTATAGTCAATGAACTGCATACGTACATACAGTAGGTATTCCTCTTGTCCAGGTGGGATAGGGCAGTGTGCAGTGTGATGGCGAATGCATCATCTACCTATCATCTGTGGATCTATTGAGGCGGTATTCAAATTGAAGTGGGTCTAGGATGTCAAGTGAGTTGGAGGTGGTATGATCGTCAACTAGCTTCATGATGACAGAAGTGAGTGCTACGGGGCGATAGTCATTTAGTTCCTGCACAGCAGGAAATGCAAACCTGTAGTGTACTTGAGTTTGAAAAGGCTTCTAAAGTTTGTAATTTCCACTTTGAAAAATGTATCAACCCTCTAAAAATGTTCATTATTATAATCCACATAATAATTCACATTTCCTGTTGATGCAAGATAATTTTCCTGCTGTAGCAAACTGACTCAAAGTAAGATCCTACATCTGTATATGAAATGGTACTTGTACTGCAACGACACATTGTTACATGACTGGTGAACAGACATACTATACTTTACACTGTGGGACTAGTGGAAAAATATGGAGAAAGTAGTGGGATGAAATGCTAGCTGGAATCCCCTTTCGTAAACCTCTATATTGCATTTATTTATTTTTATTTATTTTATTTCACCTTAATTTAACCAGGTAGGCAAGTTGAGAACAAGTTCTCATTTACAATTGCGACCTGGCCAAGATAAAGCAAAGCAGTTCAACACATACAACAACACAGAGTTACACATGGAGTAAAACAAACATACAGTCAATAATACAGTAGAAAAATAAGTCTATATACAATGTGAGCAAATGAGGTGAGATAAGGGAGGTAAAGGCAAAAAAGGCCATGGTGGCAAAGTAAATACAATATAGTAAGTAAAACACTGGAATGGTAGATTTGTAGTGGAAGAAAGTGCAAAGTAGAAATATAAATAATAGGTAGATGATGTAGATGATAGGTAATAGATAATGATAGGTAATAGATAATAGGTCGATGATGTAGGTAGATGATGAATCAAATAATACCATTATTATTTTGGGGTGTTCTTAAAAAAACTCAAGCCTGCGGTCCCCCCACTGCTCATTCCAGTCAGACAGAAGGTGAACATTAGCTAAGCTTACGTTATCTCAGTGAGTGTATTATCTGTGGTGGCGAGGTCTATCTGTAGCAGAGTCTAGTGTCTCTTGTCTTTCGCTAGTGCTTAGTCTAACCTAGTGTTTTCCCTGAATCCTCTCAGTCCAGTGTTGCTATCTGGTCTAGGCCAGTCCTCATTACTGCCAGGCAGCACTGAACAACACAGCAGCTGCTGCTCTCACAGTTAAATCACCCATTGTTGATTCCTCCCTCGTCCCCTCAGTGTGCTCCACTCACCAGAAGTAGATAGAGGGAAGAGAGGGAAGGATGGGAAGAGGAGATAGAGGGATAGAGAGAGAATGAGACTTAGGACGAAAGAGAGAGTGAAGAAGATTTAGTAAGTAAAATAGTGAGGGTGAGTGAAATTGAGATGTAGAATGTGGGGAGCGAGAAAGAGATAGGAGGGGAGGAGTGGGCTACTCAGCCAGTCACGTGCACCGTCGTCTCATCTGAATTAAGCTGTGCAAAACAGGCCCCAGGGCTTGTTGCTAAGCAGTGAGATAGGCTCAGTGATTTCCACAGAGACAGTGGTGCGAGAGCTTACTGATGGCCTGAACCAGACACCCCATAATGAGCGCTCACACGCATAACCACAGCAACAATGGAGATCCAAGTAATGGGGTGCATACACTTTTGCAAGTAATGTGTGATATGTAAAATAAATGTTATGTGCGATAATTACATAGTTATATTCAATATGTAGTGATATTGATGTTGATCTTAGAAGCTGCTTTATCAAAATGTGTTAGACATAGTACATTCATGTCCAAAAACATTTATATTGAAAGATGTAATTGGTGTTTTTATTCTTATATTTTTAGGTTTGGTTAATGATATTCAGACAAAGTGCTTCTCCAGTTCGTTCCTCTTTGTTAACCTCTCTGGCAAAAGGGCCACATTTTGTGCTGTGTCTGTAAACCTGGTTGCTGTGGCAGCGAGGGTTTTGTTTGTTTCCTGTGAGCTCGTGAGATGTAGCTTGTAGAAGGGCCTTTTACCTAGGTCCTGTTTGGGGCTGGCTGAGGAAGCTGGTTGACCTTTCATTTTAGAAGTTGGGAGAAGCCAAACAAGCCAAGTGTGTAGGTCTGTCAACAAACACAGAGGAAATTAAATGAGGACCCTGTAGGCCGGGCCGAAAGCTATTCATTTTAGAGTGTGTATGAGCAAGCAGCCCACTGGATCGATGCTTCAACAGGCCATGTAAATAATGACAAAAGTCTATCTATTCCCCAACTTAATCCACTACTTATAGGTTGTTTGTAGATGCAGGATGAGATATTTTTTTATTAAACCGTTGAATGTAAAGGTTAAGTGAAACATATGAATAAAAACGTACCGTATCAACTCTTTTTGGTTTCCTGAAAGTTCCTTGTCCTTGTCATTTGGAAATATTTCAATTCACAATGTAATGGCATGATAAAGTAGGGCTAGTGTGTATAGTTAAAACCCAGCACTACTACTGTAGGAGTATGACCTCCATTGAAGAGCCATTCATCGAACTTATCAAGATATTGCACAATCAAACTCTTAATCATAATAACAACACGTGTGTGTGTGTGTGTGTGTGTGTGTGTGTGATGGGTGATGCTGTAACACAGTTAGAGCCTGCAGGCAAAATAAAATGTAATAGTTCTGATTCATGGCTTAAAACTCATCCCCATACAGCAACCTAAATAGTAACTGCTTGTTTCATCCAATCCTTTCACTATCATTCATGGATAGAGTATAATACCTGAACATAGTGCATGGGTCATCGTGACGAGCAGACACAACAACAAACATCTATATGAATACGCTATTCACAACATTAAAGTATCCGTGGATATTTCCAAGGCCTACTTTTTTTCTTTATACTTTCGTCTGTGACAAAAGCTACAGAAATCCTATGTAATTAAAAAGAAATGAAAACGAAACAGCAAATTAAGAAAATAACATTAGACTGACATCATTGGCAATGTCCCATCATATCAAGGCAATTAGCTGCTGCCAGAGAAGGAGACTGGCAATTTTTCTTGTTTAACTCGTTAGAGGGGTCCTCAGCACGGTGCTCACTCATATCAGACCTCTCTAATTACTTTAAAACCCAAATTAAAGTGGCCACTATCTGACATTGTTCACTGCCCCCTCATCTAGGAATTTAATTAGGCATTGGTTTTTAATAAAATACCAATTTTGGATGAGAAGCGTTGTTAATAAAGCTTGCTTCTCACATGTCTTAATCTGTAGTGTAGAAGGACCAGGACAGGTTATTCCAAAGCAGTTAAGTCCTCTACAAGTATCATACGAGTGACATAGTCATAGGAGAGACATAAGAGGCCTTTAGGTCAGATAACTGGTTTAGCTGTTCTAGAACCTGAGTAAGGACTCAGTGAATACGCAGCACAATATCTTGTGCCATTACCGCCACTGAGAACATATGTGGAAGATAGTGAAAACATTGCATCTTCAAGTTGATGGAAACTAAGTCAGAAAACCAGGATTTCTTCCTGTCATTTTTGTGTTTGCGATGGTAGTCACTAGGGTTGTTGTGAGCACGCTTTGACAATAACAACACCGTGCCCTGTGTGAGTGCCCCCACTGACCCAGAAGACTGGGTGATCGCGCTCTCCGAGGCCGACGTGGGTAAGGTCTTTAATCAGGTCAACATTCGCAAGGCCGCAGGGCCGGACGGTATTCCAGGGCACGTTCTCAAAGCATGCGCGGAACAGCTGGCAGGCATACTCACTTTCATTTTCAACCTCTCTTTGTCCCAGTCTGTAATCCACACGTCTTAAACTGACCACAATCATTCCTGTTCCCAAAAACTCTAAGGCTTCATGCCACAATGACTACCGCCCTGTAGCACTCACATCTGTAATCATGAAGTGCTGGTTACAGCACACATCAACTCCATCATCCCAGACCCCCTAGACCCACTCCAGTTTGCATATAGCCCAACAGATCCATAGATGACTCACTCTCAATTGCACTCCACACTCCCCTCACCAACCTAGATAAGAGGAATACCTGTGTGAGAGTGCTGTTCATTGACTACAGCTCAGTGTTCAACACCATTGTCCCCTCAAAGCTTGTCACCAAGCTTAGGACCCTCCCTCTTCAACTGGATCCTGGAATTCCTGACGGGCAGACCCCAGGTGGTGAGGGTAGGTAACATCACCTCCGCCACCCTGACCCTCAAAATGGGGGCCTCACAGTGGTGTGTGCATAGTCTCCTCCTTTACTCCCTGTTCACCCATGACTGTGTGCCCACGTATGACTCCAACACCATCATCAAGTTTGCTGACGACGGTGGTAACGTGCCTCTTCCCCCTAATGGGGTTGAAAAGGTTTGGCATGGACCCTCAAGTCCTCAAAACGTTATACAGATGCACCATTGAGAGCATCTTGACTGGCTGCATCACAGCTTGGTATGGCAACAGAACCGTCCTCAATCGCATGGCGCTATAGAGGTTGGTGCTGACAGCCTTGTGCATCACTGGGGCCGAGCTCCCTGTCAACCAGGACCTCTATATCAGGCGGTGTGAAAGGAAGGCCCAGAGAATTGTTAAAGACTCCAGCCACCCAAGCCATAGACTGTTCTCTCTGCTTCCGCAAGGCGAGCAGTACTGGTGCATCAAGTCTGACACCAACAGGCTCCTGAACAGCTTCTATCCCCAAGCCTTAAGACTGCTAAATATTTAACAAAATAGTTACACTGACTATCTGATATGACCCTTGTATTTTATTTTTATTTTTACACTGTCTTCATGAACACTCACAGGACTCTACACATTCACGCACACTGACACTCACACACACACACACACACACACACACACACACACACACGCATGCACACACACACAATCCTGTACACTGCTGCTACTCTGTTTATCATACACTACATTGATTTGAACACCCCTTCAAATTAGTGGATTTGGCGATTTCAGCCACACCCATTGCTGACAAGTGCATACATCTCCATGCAATCTCCATAGACAAACATTGGCAGAAGAATGGCCCGTGACTTTCAATGTGGCAATTTCATAGGATTCCACCTTTCCAACAAGTCAGTTCGTCAAATTTCTGCCCTGCTGGAGCTGCCCCGGACAACTGTAAGTGCTGTTATTGTGAAGTGGAAACGTCTATGAGCAACTACGGCTCAGCCGCAAAGTGGTAGACCACACAAGTTCATAGAACGGGACCGCCGAGTGCTGAAGTGCGTAAGAATCATCTGTCCTCGGTTGCAACCCTAACAATCGAGTCGGGAGCTTCATGAAATGGGTTTCGATTGCTGAGCAGCCGCACACAAGCCTAAGATCACCATGCGCAATGCCAAGCGTTGGCTGGAGTGGTGTAAAGCTTGCCACCATTGGACTCTGGAACAGTGGAAACACGTTTTCTGGAGTGATGAATCATGCTTCAACATTTGCCAGTCAGACGGACAAATCTGGATTTGGCGGGTGCCAGGAGAATGCTACCTGTGCGAGTGCATACTGCCAACTGTAAAGTTTGGTGGAGGAGGAATAATGGTCTGGGGCTCTTTTTCATGGCCCGGGCTAGGCCCCTTAGCTCCAGTGAAGGGAAGTCTTAACCCTCCAGCGTGCAATGACATTCTAGACAATTCCCTGCTTCCAACTTTGGGGCAGTTCCTTTTCTTTTTCAGCATGACAATGCCCCCGTGCACAAAGTGAGGTGCATACAGAATTGGTTTGTCAAGATCAGTGTGGAAGAACTTGACTGACCTACACAGAGCCCTGACCTCAACACCTTTGGGATGAATTGGAACGCCGACTGCAAGCCAGGCCTAATCACCCAACATCAGTGCCCAACCTCACTAATGCACTTGTCGATGAATGGAAGCAAGTCCTCGTAGCAATGTTCCAACAACTAATGGAAAGCCTTCCCAGAAGAGTGGAGACATTTATTGCAGCAAAGGGTGGACCAACTCCATATTAATGCCCATCATTTTGGCATGAGATGTGGGGCGGCAGGTAGCCTAGTTGTTAGAGAGTTGGGCCAGTAACCGAGAGCTGACAAGGTAAAGATCTGTCATTCTGTCCCTGAACAAGGCAGTTAACCCATTGTTCCCCAGTAGCCATCATTGTAAAAAAGATTTTGTTCTTAACTGACTTGCCTAGTTAAATAAAATATGTTTGTCAAGCAGGTGTCCACATACTTTTGAGTGTGTAGTGTATAGCCTTACGCCTAGTCACCTTACCCCTATCCATATCTTCCTCTATCACTCCAGTATCCCTGTAAATATGGTATTGGAACTAATCCTGTATACAACTTACCTTCTTTCTCGTGATTATATTATTTGTCTTTTTTGTGTATTTTATTTTACCTTATGCTATTTTTAGTAATACATTGATATTGATTATTGCATTGTTGGGTTTAGAGCGTGCAAGAAAGACATCTCACTGTACTTGTGCATGTGAAATTAAAACGTGGAACTTGAAAACTTGAAACTTGAGTAGCAATGCGTTGAGTAGCAAAGTGTTCCTGAGTCCATCTCATGCTGTACTGTAGAGGCTGAGATCTTACCTGCAGAGTGGAGACTTCAGATGTAATGAGGCCTGTCTGAGTATGTGGTCTCTGTGCTTTCAGTGCTACCCCACAGTATCTGTAGAGATAATGCCCTTTATTTCGTAATTTTGTCCATACCCAGGACCATCGGAACAACAGGGGTCCCTGCTAGCCAATCAGATGTGTTTGTTTGGCCCCACTCTTCCTTGCAGCCTCCGTCTAATTGGTCACTGGTGAGTTCCGTGTTCTTTCTTAGAATGTTTATGACCGTGGATGAACCGGGTCCCTATGAATCTCCAGTGATCACAATAGAATTTCAAACACCTTCTCTTAAACACATCCCACCATTATAAAATGACAAACACTTACTAAAGAAGCAAATAGGTCATATCTCATCATTAGGTAAGAATGACCTGTCTCCTGTCCTTGACCTCTGTATTTTGCTACCTGCTGATGCCAGATAAACAGGGGACTTTGTTTTTCATTATGATGAGGGAGGGAAAGAGCACTGTACCTTACACTAAGTGCCTCACGACTGGGACTGTATAGAGCTGCAGTACTGTAGATCAGTGTTTATCTATGTTGATCCTGGTCTCACTCCAGTTAGGCAGTGGAAAAACGTTGAAAATCAACTATAAAAAATATCATAAGACTGATTGGTTGTTTAGAACGATTCAAATAGTTAGGCTAGAAGTAGTTGACACGAAAACCCGTCGACCTGGGCCTACTCTCGGTCAACCTGGGCCTCCTCTCTATCAACCTCGGCCTCCTCTCTGTCAACCTGGGCCTCCTGTCTGTCAACCTGGGCCTCCTCTCTGTCAACCTGGGCCTCCTCTCTGTCAACTTGTGCCTCCTCTCTGTTAATCTTGACCTCTGACACTGGACAATGCCAGCACAGAGACACAGGAATTATTTCCTATCATTATAATGGCAGAGCTAGTAGAGAGAGATGGGAGGGAGGGGGACCACAATGGGGGGAATTGAGTTTTAGCTCAGGTCAGTTCAGTTGAGAGAAGGGGGACCGGTGAAGGAAGCGCTCCTGACAACAAGCCTTTCATTAGACCTTCCACTCCTACTGCAGTAACGGCATAAGTTGCTTCGTGTCAACCTGTGACCATCATAATGAAATAGGCGGACACATAATTAGAGAGTCTGTTCTACCTCATAGCAACCGCAAGTTCATTGTGTGCCTTTATCAGTGGAGCTGTAATAGACAGGCGATGTGTGTACGTGTGCTTGTTTATGTGTTAGTGTGTATGTGAGCATGGGCTCTGTAGAGCATCACCTGAGAACAGCAAGCTCCTCCATCACCCTGTCGGCCACACAAAGCCATGATGTCACCACCTGCCAGTCGCCACAAAGGGGTTAACTCCTGGGTGGGTCCCACTCCTGACAGGGGAGCACTGTTGGTCACTTATCTTTTTAATTAGCTTTTCACTCCTCCAAGCCCCCTTCCTCTATTTATCTCTTTTTCTCTTACTCTCTGCTTTACGCTTTCTCCCCATCTCTCTCTCTCTCTCTCTTACTTTCTTTACCTTTCTGTTTCAATCTCTCTCTTCCCCCACTTTCTTTTACTGTTTCTCTCTCTTCCTTCTTCCTCCTCTCCCTGGCCACCCCTGGCGACAGATCTGCCGCCCCCATCCCCCCCACCCCTGCATACTCACAGAGTCATAATTAATACATTTTCCCCGTTCCATATTTCATTGTGTTTGCTTTAAAACCCCAAGAAAGAAGGGGTTAGAGGAGGCATTCTAAAACAGCCTCTCAGATTAATTAAGGTGGAGAGAAAAGGGATGTGTCCCGGGAAAGAGCCGAGCTCGGCACAATGCGGCATGCTTCATTTAAATAAGGGCCAGAGTCCGCCCTGGTGTATGTCTCATCGCAGCGCCTCTCCACCTGAAATGAAGGATAACTAGTCCACCAGATTAGGATATGTACCATCTATTTTCCCCCACCCACCCACCCACCCACCCACCCTCTCTCTCTCTCTCTCTCCTCTCTCCACTATTTGTCTTCAAGGTTTTTGAAATGACTTTGCAATCTGATGACGCGCCAGCCTATTATATTGTCTAGCAGGACAAATATCCCGGCGTTTTCCTCTCTAGAACTAAAACAATTTTTCCATGTCAGAGGTGGGTAATATCCCGGTGGTCCGGGGAGGCGTTGGGCTGCATTTGAGAATGCTGTCATTAATCCTGGTGGGTCATCTCACGCTCAGATTATTAGGGAAATACATTTGCATGCTGAATATGAGCCAGGTTAAGCACTGAAGGCACAAATTATATTTCCTGACAGTGAGGTGGAGAATGGAGCCAGACACTGCATCACTCACCCCGTCACACACATGCGCACACATGCACACATGCACACAGACAAGCATGCACGCACACACATGCACGTGAGCACACACATACACGCACGTGCGCTTACACACACTAACAAACACTTATGCACACACAAAGGAAGAGCAAATTGTGTTCTTTCAAATATACATACACACCTCCTTTCCTCCTGACCCAGTACTGCTGCCATATCTCTATCTATTACCTAGAGAGAGGGGAGTCCAGGTATCTGTTGCAGTTTATGTGTGTGTGTGTGTGTGTGTGTGTGTGTGTGTGTGTGTGTGTGTGTGTGTGTGTGTGTGTGTGTGTGTGTGTGTGTGTGTGTGTGTGTGTGTGTGCCTGCCTGTGTGCGTGGGTGTGTTTTTGTGTGTTTGTAGGCCCCTGGCTCTTGAGTGCCCTCTAACCCTGACAGTAATGGTCCATAAAGGCCTAGACTAATGGGGCGGGCAGCAGTGTCAACTTCATTATTTAACATCTTCCTCAAAGATGAAAAGTCTCTCTCAACTTTTCTTGTTGCACACATGGCTAAGCAACTCTTTTCGTCCTCTCTGTTTTTTTAGTCTAGCTTCAAAAATATGCAACTATTTTCCACCATATTAGTAAGACAAATGGCTATTATTGTCTTCGTATTGTTGTTGGTCAGTGCCAAGGTCCTATGGATTTGGAATTGGGCATTCACCCCCCTCCCTCCCCATGAAATATATGGTCAGTAGTTGTTATTGTCCTATACATTCTTAATGGTCTAACTCATATAAAGACCTTGGGAAACAACTGTTGTATTTTTGAGAGACTCTGATATAACCATCCCTTTAAAACAGAAAACACTTCCTTATTTTCAAACATAATTCCCCTTTGCCTTAACCCCTCACAACATACACCCTTAATGAGGTATGTCGTCAAGGACACTCAGTTCCAGGGGACAACATCAAAGGGTAATGATAACAATAACAACAACAGCCATTGCTTGGTTCGGTCTGAACTGTGATCGTTGGGTTTGGTCTTAATTGCTGATAGGTTCAGGGAGCTAGAAAAAGTCTGTCAGGTGTTTTGTGTAAAACAGTGTCAACATAAAAAGATACCCACCTAAACCGCCTCTATCATTGGTTGTGATGGCTTGTTCTTTGTCCGTTGTGTGCTATCTTTGTCATTTATCCTTCATCAGTTGACGGGGCTATAGGCATTGAGGAAACAACAGGGGTCCTTCTTCACTACACCCCCTATTTAGACATGCATATATTCTTATTAAAGTGGCAGATCCCAGAAAACAAGACAAGACCGAGAAAACAGAATAACCTTCAAATATTTATCTCCAGACCCACTTTGGAGAATTAAAGGTAAACTCAGCAAGATGACGTTGCATGCACGAAGTAAACATAATACTGGGTCAATTTACACCACAACTAAGAGCGTTGAACCGAGAAGGCTAAACTTCTCTGCTGTTTCGGTCCCTTAGATATCAAATTGAACCTGTGCATATGCACAGATACTCTGTGTGACTATGTGAGAGCAAAGTCTTGCGTGGCGCTCATCTCAATATCTTGGTATTGCTCGTTGCAACGTCATCCCACTGAGTCCACCTTTAAAGGGGAATGGAAACATTTTTAGGAAGTAAATCTAAGCGAAAATATGTATTCAATCCACTAATACTAAACATGTGCATTGAACATAAAAAACATCTCTCTATTGAGTATTTTGATCGTTGACAAGGTTTATTTGTGCTATGGTCAGCGCCATTTTAAATTGCCATAGTAACGACTGACACCAGTGCGTCACTGGCAGGAATCAGCAAATTGTCTGTGGTATTGAGTTTCGTGTGGAGAGTGAATCGAAGACAGTGAGTTTAGGTGCGGACAACGAAGATGGCAGCAACAAGTAATAATTGAAACATGAACTGTATAGTGCCAGGCTGTAGGAATTGGCTCCAATGAAAAGCACTTTTGATATGGCATCCGGGAGTTTCCGAATGGAAAGGAGTCATAGGACTACGTTGAAGCAATCTGCTTGCCCCTCCATTTTCAAGGGTTATGGTGTAGGGGTTACCGTTTGACCATAATCAACATCGCTGACTTTGGAGTCTAGCAAAAGCCGGACTGAATGGATGAGGCAACGCGAGTCAATGGAGACGGAGGAAACGTTAACTGGTCATGAGTCATGACTGTTGTTGGACTAGGCTAGCGTTAGACAATGCTGCTCTTTAATTATTTGTTACTTTTATTTCTTATTTAGGTATTTTTCATAAAACTGCATTGTTGATGAAGGGCTTGTAAGTAAGCAATGCAATGTAAGGTCTATCTATACCTGTTGTATTCAGCGCATATGACAAATAACATTTGATTTGATTTTGGACAACTTTGTTGCAACTCTAGTTGAAGGTACCTAGCTAATTGCGACTGAATTGTTTTGTGTAACACCCCCTAGCAACTAACATTTGCAAGCAACTCAACTGCAACTAAAATTGCAACCGTGTCTCCGTGTAGCCCTGTGTCACGACACCTACCGAGGGTGGCTCCTCTCCCTGTTCAGGTGGCGCTCGGCGCTCGTAGTCACCGGCCAACTAGCTGCCACCGATCCCTTTTCCTTTTCTGTTTGTTTGGTCTAATGAGATTCACCTGTTAAGGATTAGGCTTGTTAGTTGGGCTATTTTAGCCCGTAAGCCCGCCTGCTCTTTATGCGGGCTTAATTCTTCCTTCCACTGTGTTCTGTGTGGTGGGTATTATTATTGGGCGTTTGTATTTTGGTGCGGACAGCATTTTGGGCGAATTACTTTTGTACGTAATTAAAGCGCTACATTGAACTTTTCTGCATCCTGCGCCTGACTCCGCACCCACTACGCCCAGACCGTTACACCCTGTTATTAGGTAGTTACTGTAGCTAGCTTCCACCTCAAATAGTCAAGTACAGTATTATATTTTGTTGACAGATTTTTGTGGGGAAAATTCCGTAAGCTCCACCTCATTTAGCTAGACTGAAGTTGACATAGCTAATGTTTGCTGAATAATAAATAAGATCCATGTCACTTCTAAGGCTATTGTTTATTTCAATAAACAAACTATCATCCCTGAGGTCATTTTGGATATAAAATGGACAACATACAGTATATGCAGTGATTCTTGAATATAACTATAGCCTAATAGATGCCTTAATTTTTTTCTACCAACAGGAAAGAACGGTTAGCACAGCATGCCAAAATGACCACTGGGTGCCAGAGTGTTCCTGTACTGTGGTGGAGAAGAGGTCCACCGGGACCATTACTAAAGAGCTCGAGGCCCAGCTAGATTGCGCTCATGACCATCAGTATAAAACCGAGTCCTGCCCCTATACACCGCAGATGGAGCTGACAGAGAGTGAGAGTGAGATCAGTGAAGACCAAAACTCGCTGTATGAACCTGAGAGCTCAGAATCACAATTATCACAGTGCGAGCCAAGATACATTAATCAATCAAATGTATTTATAAAGCCCTTCTTACATCAGCTGATGTCACAAAGTGTTGTACAGAAACCCAGCCTAAAACCCCAAACAGCAAGCAATGCAGGTGTAGAAAACCTCCCTAGAAAGGCCAGAACCTCGGAAGAAACCTAGAGAGGAACCAGGCTATGAGGGGTGGCCAGTCCTCTTCTGGCTGTGCCGTGTAGAGATTCTAACAGAACATGGCCAATATGTTAAAATGTTCATAGATGACCAGCAGGGTCAAATAATAATAATCACAGTGGTTGTCGAGGGTGCAACAGATCAGCACCTCAGCAATAAATGTCAGTTGACTTTTCATAGCCGATCATTCAGAGTATCTCTACCACTCCTGCTGTCTCTAGAGAGCTGAAAACAGCAGGTCTGGGACAGGTAGCACGTCCTGTGAACAGGTCAGGGTTCCATAGCTGTAGGCAGAACAGTTGGAACTGGATTAGCAGCACGGCCAGGTGGACTGGGGACAGCAAGGAGTCATCAGGCCAGATAGTCCTGAAGCATGGTCCTATGGCTCAGGTCCTCCGAGAGATAGAAAGATAGAGAGAAAGAAAGAGAAAAAGATAGAAAGAGAGAGAACTAGAGAGAGCATACTTAAATTCACACAGGATACCGGATAAGACAGGAGAAATACTCCAGATATAACAGACTGACCCTAGCCCCCCCGACACAAACTACTGCAGCATAAATACTGGAGGCTGAGACAGGAGGGGTCGGGAGACACTGTGGCCCCATCCGACGATAACCCCAGACAGGGCCAAACAGGCAGGATATAACCCCACCCACTTTGTCAAAGCACAGCCCCCACACCACTAGAGGGATATCTTCATCCACCAACTTACCATCCTGAGACAAGGCTGAGTATAGCCCACAAAGATCTCCGCCACGGCACAACCCAAGGGGGGGCGCCAACCCGGACAGGAAGATCACGTCAGTGACTCAACCCACTCAAGTGATGCACCCCTCCTAGGGATGGCATGGAAGAGCACCAGTAAGCCAGTGACTCAGCCCCTGTAATAAGGTTAGAGGCAGAGAATCACCGTGAAGAGAAGGAAACCTGCCAGGCAGAGAAAGCAAGGGCGGTTCGTTGCTCCAATGCCTTTCTGTTCACCTTCACACTCCTGGGCCAGACTACACTCAATCATAGGACC
Organism: Salmo trutta; assembly: GCF_901001165.1. Taxonomy (NCBI): domain Eukaryota; kingdom Metazoa; phylum Chordata; class Actinopteri; order Salmoniformes; family Salmonidae; genus Salmo; species Salmo trutta. Next base: position 32,392,542 of record NC_042974.1, read on the forward strand.
TACTGAAGAGATGAGTCTTCAGTAAAGACTTAAAGGTTGAGACCGAGTCTGTGTCTCTCACATGGGTAGGCAGACCATTCCATAAAGCTCTATAGGAGAAAGCCCTGCCTCCAGCTGTTTGCTTAGAAATTCTAGGGACAGTAAGGAGGCCTGCATCTTGTGACCGTAGTGTACGTGTAGGTATGTACGGCAGGACCAAATCAGAAAGATAGGTAGGAGCAAGCCTAAATAATGCTTTGTAGGTTAGCAGTAAAACTTTGAAATCAGCCTTTGCCTCAACAGGAAGCCAGTGTAGAGAGGCTAGCACTGGAGTAATATTATCAACATTTTTGGTTCTAGTCAAGATTCTTGCAGCCGTGTTTAGCAGTAACTGAAGTTTATTTAGTGCTTTATCTGGGTAGCCGGAAAGTAGAGCATTGCAGTAGTCTAACCTAGAAGTGACAAAAGCATGGATACATTTTTCAGCATCATTTTTGGACAGAAAGTTTCTGATTTCTGCAATGTTACGTAGATGTGTTCTTGATATGTTCGTCAAAGGAGAGATCAGGGTCCAGAATAACGCCGAGTTCCTTCTCAGTTTTATTTGAGACGACTGTACAATCATCAAGATGAATTGTCAGATTCAACAGAAGATCTCTTTGTTTCTTGGGTCCTGGAACAAGCATCTTTGTTTTGTCCGAGTTTAAAAGTAAAACATTTGCAGCCATCCACTTCCTTATGTCTGAAACACCGGCTTCCAGGGAGGACAATATAGGGGCTTTACAATGTTTCATCGAAATGTACAGCTGTGTGTCATCCGCATTGCAGTGAAAGTTAACATTATGTTTCCGAATGACATCACCAAGAGGTAAAAAATATAGTGAAAACAATAGTGGTCCTAAAACGGAGCCTTGAGGAACAACAAGGACAAACCATCCACAGAGACAAACTGACATCTTTACTATAGAAGAGCGTGTGCAAGATCTGAAATACATCGTTTTTTACAGCAAGCTGAAGGAGTTGTTCATTGTCTGCCATGAGCCAGGATGTCGAGCAGGTGACATCAGTACATCCCTGGAAATAAATGGTTTTGCCATCACCATGGAGACAATGTGTTGTGGGCCAATAGGAGAAAGTGGGAGTCCCAGACCAGAGTGGGAAAGTTGTTTACAGGGAATCTGTTGTTGCCATCAGCGGTCTTCCTTACTGATGGCTTCCACTGCATATTTGTGGAAACTTGTCACCTCCTCAGCCTGGAGACGATGTCGCTGCGACAGTTCGCAGCGCATCTACAGTTGAAGTCGGAAGTTTACATACACCTTAGCCAAATACATTTAAACTCAGTTTTTCACAATTCCTGACATTTAAACCGAATAAATATTCCCTGTCTTAGGTCAGTTAGGATCACCACTTTACTTTAAGAATGTGAAATGTCAGAATAATAGTAGAGAGAATGATTTATTTAAGCTTTTATTTCTTTCATCACATTCCCAGTGGGTCAGAAGTTTGCATACACTCAATTAGTATTTGGTAGCATTGCCTTTAAATTGTTTAACCTCTACGGGCCACGGGGGCAGTATTGAGAATTTTGAAAAAAATATGTGCCCATTTTTAACTGCCTCCTACACCAACTCAGAAGCTAGGATATGCATATTATTACCAGATTTGGATAGAAAACACTCTGAATTTTCTAAAACAGTTTGAATGGTGTCTGTAAGTATAACAAAACTCATATTGCAGGCAAAAACCTGTGAAAAATAGATTTTAAAAAATGAGAATTTTGTGACTGTACTATTTAGTGTCATTGTTTTACAGATACCACAGTGAGAAAGGATTCAGTTCGCAACTCCTACTGCTTCCACTAGATGTCAACGATCTTTAGAAAGTTGTTTGAAGCATCTGTCATGAATACAGACCGAATTAGAATGCTTACAAGTTGACACGTCATCACTTCATTTTTTGCGCCTGCGCATAAATCTGAGAAGAGTGTCTTTGTCATAATCGTTTATTCTAGACACTTGATAGGTTGTGTGAAAATATTACTGATGTTTAACGTTAAAAATGGACCAAAAGATTAATGCTAAACAACGTTTGACATGTTTGAAGAAACGTAAATAGATTATTTACTAGGTTTTCTTTAGCTTTTCGGCATGACTTTACACTGCCCACCTCATTTTGTGGGAGCCTACTGAACGCTAACTATTTGGACATAAATTATGAACTTTGTCAAAAGAAACCACATTTGTTCTGGACCTGGGATCTCTGGCAGCGCCTTCTGATGGAGATAATCAAAGGTAAGGGGATATTTAGAATGTTATTATCGATATTAGATGATGCTAATGCTAACGGTATAGCTTAGCTTAGCTTAGCTTATAGCTTATTGTTGTTAGCATAGTACCAAGTTTATTGCAAAATGTGATTTCCCAGTAAAGTTATTTTGAGATCTGGCCATTCGGTAGCAATTACGAGATGATAATATATTATTCTTTGAATGACAATATAATTTACCAATGTTTTCGAATAGTAATTCCGTGATTTGTAATGCTAGATTCACTGGGAGCATTCGAGCCGAAAAAAATTCTGAATTTCACCGCGACTGTAAATGCTGTTTTTGGATATAAATATGAACTTGATGGAACTAAAAATGCATGTATTGTATAACATAATGTCCTATGAGTGTCATCTGATGCAGATTGTCAAAGGTAAGTGCATAATTCTAGCTAGTTTTCTGTCTGTTGATGCCCTTCTTTGAATTGGCTAAACATTACACGCAGCTATTGTCAATGTACTCTCCTCACATAACCTAACTTTATGCATTCTCCGTAAAGCCTCTGAAAATCGGACAGCGTGGTTAGATTTAGGAGATATATCTTTCAAATGGAGGAAAATAGTTGATTATTTGATTATTTGAAATGATTACTCTTGCAGTTTTGAATTCCCCGCCATGGTCACATGACAATGAATCCCAATACCGGGATAAGATCCTGCCCCCTGGCCTCAACAGGTTTTAAGCCATTTTACCACAACTTTGGAAGTATGCTTGGGGTCATTGTCCATTTGGAAGACCCATTTGTGACGAAGCTTTAACTTCCTAACTGATGTCTTGAGATGTTGCTTCAATATATCCACATCATTTTCCTACCTCATGATGCCATCTTTTTTGTGAAGTGCACCAGTCCCTCCTGCAGTAAAGCACCCCCGCAACATGATGCTGCCACCCTCATGCTATACGGTTGGGATGGTGTTCTTCGGCTTGCAAGCCGCCCCCTTTTTCCTCCAAACAAGGTCATTATGGCCAAACAGTACTATTTTTGTTTCATCAGACCAGAAGACATTTCTCCAAAAAGTACGATCTTTGTCCCCATGTGCAGTTCCAAATCATAGTCTGGCTTTTTTTATGGCAGTTTTGGAGCAGTGGCTTCTTCCTTGCTGAGTGGCCTTTCAGGTTATGTCGATATAGGACTCGTTTTACTGTGGATATAGATACCTTTGTACCTGTTTCCTCCAGCATCTTCACAAGGTCCTTTGCTGTTGTTCTGTGATTGATTTGCACTTTTCGCACAAAAGTACTTTCATCTCTAGGAGACCTGAACACGTCTCTGTCCTGAGCGGTATGACAGCTGCGTGGTCCCATGGTGTTTATACTTGCTTACTATTGTTTGTACAGATTAACCTTCAGGCTTTTGGAAATTGTTTCCAAGGATGAACCAGATTTGTGGAGGTCTACAAATTATTTTTCAAAGGTCTTGGCCTGATTTCTTTTGATTTTCCCATGATGTCAAGCAAAGAGGCACTGAGTTTGAAGGTAGGCCTTGAAATACATCCACTGGTACACCTCCAATTGACTCAAATGATGTCAATTAGCCTATCAGAAGCCAGGACATCATTTTCTGGAATTTTCCAAGCTGTTTAAAGGCACAGTCAACTTAGTGTATGTAAACTTCTGACCCACTGGAATTGTGATACAGTGAGTTATAAGTTAAATAAATCTGTCTGTAAACAATTGTTGGAAAAATTACTTGTGTCATACACAAAGTAGATGTCCTAACCGACTTGACAAAACTATAGTTTGTTAACAAGAAATTGTAGAGTGGTTGAAAAACTAGTTTTAATGATCCAACCTAAGTGTTTGTAAACTTCCAACTTCAACTGTACATTGTTCCAGAGGTTAACCACATGTTGACCCAGCACATGGAGGCCATTCTGGCTACAATTGGTGACAGTCCTCTTATCGTATCTGGAGCCGCACGGTTTAATTCACCAGGCCATTGTGCCTCCTTTGGCACTTACACCGTCCTGGACTCTGCTTCCCACCTGATCCTCGCCCTGGAGACTGCATGTGACCGAAGTGTAGAACAGCTATTACTTGGAGAGGGAGGGATTAAAGAGATGCCTGCAACACATTGAGGTAAGCTATAGCCTAACCTATATTTTGTAGCTAGCCTAAGGGTTGTAAGTGTGTAATTTGGTGGATGTATGAAGAGGACGTAGGTACTTCTAGGATAATAATAAAAACGGACGTGCTACCTTGTCTCGGACCTGCTGTTTCGACTCTCTCTCTCCCTTTTTCCCAGACGTGCTGTCTTGACCTATGAATGCTCAGCTATGAAAAGCCAACTGACATTTGCTCCTGAGGTGTTGAACTGTTTGTAACTCTTTAACCACTGTGGTTATTATTTTTATGCAAAAAAGGGCTTTGTCAAATACATTTGATTGATTGATTGTTTGCTGTCCTACATGCTGTGTATTCACTAACAGTGGGAGTGATGTGCTGTTTTTATAGTATCTGTAACATATTTTGCTTTGTATATAATCTGCAATTTAACTTCTTAAAGTGGCAGTCGAAACAATAAGAAAGTGTCTTCCCTGCTCCTCTTTCGGTAAAAAGCTGAGGGTCTGGAGAAATGTAACCACTAAATGCAAATGAATTACTTAAAAATCATACAATGTGATTTTCTGGATTTCTGTTTTAGATTCCGTCTCTCACAGTTGAAATGTACCTATGATAAAAATTACAGACCTCTACATGCTTTGTAAGTAGGAAGACCTGCAAAATCGGCAGTGTATCAAATCCTTGTTCTCCCCACTGTATCTGCTGTTCTAAATCTTAGTGTTTCCATTCAATTCATTATATTATATAAAATCAACATTTTAATGTGAAAAGGCAGAATATGTAGTTACTGTATACAATAGCTTCAGTGGTGGAAAACATACCCAATTGTCATACTTAAGTAAAAGACAAATACATCTTAATAGAAAATTAGTAAAAGTTTAAGTAAAAGTAAAAGTTGAAGTTAAAACACTACCCTGAGTAAATGTCTAACAGTATACCCTGAGTAAACGTCTAACAGTATACCCTGAGTAAACATCTAACAGTATACCCTGAGTAAACATCTAACAGTATTTGTTTTTGATTAAAAATACTTAAGTGTCAAAAGTACATGTAATTGCTAAAATATACTTAAGTATCAAAGTAAGCAAACCAGACAGCACAATTATTATTATATATGTTTTAATTTACTGATAGCCAGGGGCACATTCCAACACTCAGACATAATTTACAAACAAAACATTTGTGTTTAGTGCGTCTGCCAGATCAGAGGCAGTAGGGATGACCAGGGATGTTCACCTGATATGTATGTGAATTGGACTGTTGTCCTGTCATGCTAAGCATTCAAAATGTATTGAGTACTTTTGGGTGTTAGGAAAAATGTATGGAGCAAAAAGTAAAGTATTTTGATTAGGAATGTAGTGGAGTAAAATAAAAAGTGGTCAAAAAAAATTATAATTGTAAAGTACAAACTACTCAAATTGTACTTTAAATAATTTTTACCTAAGTACTTTACACCACTGAGCAACTTTACAGGGATATACTATAAACTACAGCACTCTCATTTCAGCCACCCCCACCCACCCCTGTTTCCCTTTCTGGGCTATTGGAAAAGAAGGAGCTATATTTGGTGGCTGTCGTTTTGCAAGCTCTGACCTAATTTTGCAATTTTCTGATTCTTTGGCATTTATTTGTACTATATTTTCACTAAATGAATCTGCTATCATTTCTTATAACCGACAAGATCTTTTGAACAGATCAGCAGTTATTTACCCCAATTCCGGCTTCAACTTCGCCTCATCTGCCCTGGGCTCTTTCTGTAATTCCCACCCAATTTTCGGGGGGACTCAAGATGAAACGTTGGCTTTACAGAGGCAAGATAGGGGGAATCCTCACGAGATTGAGGCAAAGGGAAAACCGGCCACCTCCTCCCTCCATTCTATTGGCCAATGTGCAGTCACTTGATCATAAAATGGATGTGCTGAGATCGCGGAATTGCTACCAAAGGGACCCTCGTAACTGCAATATTCTGTGCTTTTCTGAAACATGGCTTTTGGACAAGATACCCCTATGGCTATCCAATTGGATGGATTCTCCATTCACTGAGCAGACAGGGCAGTAGAGTCAGCAAGATCGAGAAGGGGGTGTGCCTCTTTAACAACAAATGGTGTTCTGACTCGATGGTGATCTGAATGGTGTTCCTATTCAACCCATTGTTCACCCGTCTTGGAATACCTGATGGTCAAATGCAAACCCTTCTACCTCCTGAGGGAGTTTTCAGCTGTTCTCGTGACTGTTGTATACATTTCACCTCAGAATGAGAAATATAACAAGCTGGCACTTAACAAACTGTACAAAGCTATAAACAAGCAGGAAAACTTACATCCGGAGTACAAGAAGTCCCGCTACTACTTCCGCAGAGTCATCAAACGAGTCATCAAAGAATAATATAGGAATAAAATGGAAACATATTACACAGGCTCCGATGCCTGTCACATGTGGCAGAGGCTACAGTCCATGACAGATTACAAAGGAAGACCCAGCCGTGATCTGCCCAATAATGCTTCTCAACCAGACGAACTCAACACATTTTATGCACGCTTCAACAACAACAACACCGTACCGTGCATGAGGGCGCCCACTGAACTAGAGGACTGGGTGACCTCGCTCTCCGAGGCCAATCTGAGTAAGGTCTTTAATCAGCAAGGCCGCAGGGCCGGACGATATTCTAGGGCACATTCTCAGAGCTTGTGCAGATCCGCTGGTAGACATATTCATGGTAATATTCAACCACTCTTTGTCCCAGTCTGTAATCTCCACGTGTTTTAAAATGGCCACCATCATTCCTGTTCCAAAGGACTCTTAGGCTTCATGCCACAATCACTACCACCCTGTGGTACTCACATCTATAATCATGAAGTGCTTCGAAAGGCTGGTTATGGCACACATCAACACCAACATCCTAGACACACTAGATACACTCCAATTTCCATTCCACCCCAATAGATTTACAGACAATGCAATTGAGATTGCACTCCTCACAACCCTCTGCAACTGGATCCTGGAATTCCTGACGGGCCAATCCCAGGTAGTGAGGGTAGGCAACATTACCTCTGCCATGCTGACCCTCAACACAGGGGCCCCACAGGGATGTGTGCTTAGTACGTGCCTGTACTCCCTGTTCACCCATGACTTCGTGGCCACGCATGACTCCAACATCATCATCAAGTTCGTTGACAACATGATGGTGGTAGGCCTGATCACCGATGACGATGAGTCAGCCTACAGGGAGGAGGTCAGTGACCTAGCATTGTGGTGCCGGGACAACAACCTCTCCTTCAACGTCAGTAAGACCAAGGAGCTGAATGTGGACTACAGGATATGGGGGAGTGAGCACACCCGCATCATCGGGGCTGCAGTGTAAAAAGTTGGATCCGTTCCAAAATGGACCTGGGGCTTTCCCATCCGGATCCGAAATGTTTTATAATATAGAGACAGACCCGTTCCGAACAGATCCAAGGACATCTAGACCCATTCTGTATGGACCTAGTTGGATCCAGACCCGGTCGATCTGAGTGAGGGTAGCAGCAGAAAAGTCCATTTTTAAGAGATTTTATTAACCGGAGCTGATAAAACGAGAGGGACAGGAGGTACAGAGAGGTGATGCTCTAGCAGGGACCGTGCTGTGTGCAGTCACGTTCTGATCTATATGGGTCCTTCCAGACAAGCCAGTAAAAATTATTGCATATACCCGAGACCCATGACTATCATGTCTCATCCAACCCTGACCCATGACATTATTTAGAAAACTAGATCCGGACCTGCTCGGGTTCCGGATCAGGTCTCGGGTATTCGGGTACAGGTGGATCCATGGAGACCTCTACTGCAGTGGGTTGAGAGCTTCCTCTGGGTCAAAACCACTGAGGACTTCAAATGATCCACACACACATGCACAGTCATAAAGGTGTGACAATGCCTCTTCCCACTCAGGATCCCTAAAAAAGATTTGGATGGGCCTTCAAATCCTCAAAAGGTTCTACAGCTGCACCATTGATTGAGAGAATCTTGACTGGCTGAATCCCTGCTTGGTATGGCAACAGCACCGTCCTCGATTGCATGGCGGTACAGTGGGTAGTGCAGACAGCCCAGTACATCACTGGAGCTGAGCTCCCTACCATCCAGGACCTCTATATCAGCAGTGCATCAAGTCTGACACCAGGCTCCTGAACAGCTTCCATCCCCAAGCAATAAGACTGATAAATACCTAACAAAATATCTACATGGACTATCTGAGTTGACATTTTTGCACTGTCTCTATGCACGCTCACAGGACTCTACACAGTCACGCACATTGACACTCCAACACACACATAACATGCACACACATTTATACTGACTCTACACACACACACATGCATGCACACTCACATAGAATCTTCATTTACACTCCTGATACCCTGTTTATCATACATCCTGGTGCCTTACCTTACCACTATACATACTGTATCTATCTCTATCACTCCAGTATCCCTGTACATTGTAATATAGCTTCTTACTTTCTTGTGCTCTTCTTATTTTAATTTCTTGTGTTTTTTTGTTCTAACTTGTGTTATTTTTAGTACTATATTAATATTGATTACTGCATTGTTAGGTTTAGAGCTTGCAAGAAAGGTCTTTCACTGTACTTGTGCATGTGACATTAAAACTTAAAGCTATTCAGGGAGCACTGTAACCAGGGACTAAAATTAACGTCCGCCACCCGCCAAATGTGGGTAGATTTTGGCGTTGGCTGTTAAGATGTCTATTTCACCAGCCACGTTGGCGGGTGGGAAGGGCTCCACAGTGCAAGCATTTCACTCACTTTTGAAAATAAAAATAGAGTTAGAAGTCAAGTATGAGCACAGTTATAGCAAAATAAATGCTGTAGTAGCTATTTTCAAAGTGTTCCTGTCGTTTAGTTTCATAGCTGGTAGCTAATCACACATTGAACTTTGGATCCTTTAATAAAGTGGTCACCAACCTTTTCTGAGCCAAGATCACTTTCTGAGTCAAAATGCAGGTTGAGATATAACGCTCTGAAAAAAATATAAAAATGTCTTTTAAAAACCTAAGCCTATGCAACATTAACCTACTACAAACAATTCTGTAGCAATGAGGTTTGTGCAGTAGGCAAATCACTGCATTTGGAAAGTTTTAAGACTCCTTGACTTTATCCATATTTCCTTACGTTACAGCCTTATTCTAAAATTGATGAAATTGTTTTTTCCCTCATCAATCTAAACACAATACCCCATAATGACAAAGCAAAAACAGGTTTTTAGACATTTTTTCTAAATAAAATAAAATTTGACATTTAGATAAGGATTCAGACCCTTAGTATTTTGTTGCATCACATTTGGTAGCATTTACAGCCCCGAGTCTTTTTGGGTATGATGCTACAAGCTTGGCAAACCTGTATTTGGGGAGTTTTTCCCATTCTTCTCTGCAGATCCTCTCAAGCTCTGTCAGGTTGGATGGAGATCGTCACTGCACAGCTATTTTCAGGTCTCTTCTGATATGTTAAATTGGGTTCAAGTTCGGGCACTGGCTGGGCCACTCAAGGACATTCAGAGACTTGTCCCGAAGCCACACCTGCATTGTCTTAGCTGTGTGCTTAGGGTTGTTGTCCTATTGGAAGGTGAACCTTCGACCCAGTCTAAGATCCTGAGTGCTCTGGAACAAGTTTTCATCAAGGATCTCTCTGTAATTTGTTCCTTTCATCTTTCCGTCAATCCTGACTAGTCTCCCAAGCCCTTCCACTGGAAAAACATTCCCACAGCATGATGCTGCCACCACCATGCTTCACCGTAGGGATGATGCCAGGTTTCCTCCATATGTGACACTTGGCATTCAGGCCAAAGAGTTCAATCTTGGTCTCATCAGACCAGAGAATCTTGTTTCTCATGGTCTGAGAGTCTTTCAGGTGCCTTTTGGAAAACTCCAAGTGGGCTGTCATGTGCCTTTCACTGAGGAGTGGCTTTTGTTTCATCACTCTACCATAAAGGCTTGATTGGTGGAGTGCTGCAGAGATGGTTGCCCTTCTGGAAGTTTCTCTCATCTCCACAGAGGAACTCTGGAGCGCTGTCAGAGTGACCACCTCCCTGACCAAGCCCCTTCTCCCCCGATTGCTCAGTTTGGCAGGGTGTCCAGCTCTAGGAAGAGTCTTGGTGGTTCCAAACTTCTTCTATTTAAGAATGATGGAGGCCACTGTGTTCTTGGGGACCTTCAATGCTGCAGAAACGTTTTGGTACCCTTCCCCAGATCTGTGCCTCAACACAATCCTGTCTCGGAGCTCTAGGAACAATTCCATCGAAATCATGGCTTGGTTTTTGCTCTGACATGCACTGTCGGGGGACCTTATATAGACAGGTGTGAATTTACCACAGGTGGACTCCGATCAAGTTGTAGAAACATCTCAAGGATGATAACTGGATACAGGATGGACCTGAGCTCAAATTCGAGTTTCATAGCAAAGCGTCTGAATACCTATGTACAGTTGAAGTTGAAGTTTACATACACTTAGGTTGTAATCATTAAAACTCATTTTTCAACCACTCCACAAATTTCTTGTTACCAAACTATATTTTTTGCAAGTCGGTTAGGACATCTACTTTGTGCATGACACAAGTAATTTTTACAACAATTGTTAAGACAGATTATTTCACTTATAATTCACTGTATCACAATTCCAGTGGGTCAGAAGTTTACATACACTAAGTTGACTGTGCCTTTAAACAGCTTGGAAAACTTCAGAAAATGATGTCATGGCTTTAGAAGCTTCTGATAGCCTAATTTACATCATTTGAGTCAATTGGAGGTGTATGTCTGGATGTATTTTAAGGCCTACCTTCAAACTCAGTGCGTCTTTGCTTGACATCATGGGAAAATCAAAAGAAATCAGCCAAGAGAAAACAAATGGTAGACCTCCACAAGTCTCGTTCATCCTTGGGAACAATTTCCAAATGCCTAAAGGTACAACGTTCATCTTTACAAACAACAATACGCAAGTATAAACACCACCACAGCCGTCATACCACTCAGGAAGGAGACGCGTTCTGTCTCCTAGAGAAGAACATACTTTGGTGCGTAAAGTGCAAATCAGTCCCAGAACAACAGCAAAGGCCCTTATGAAGATGCTGGAGGAAACAGGCACAAAAGTGTCTATATCCACAGTAAAAATTAGTCCTATGTCGACATAACCTGAAAGGCCGCTCAGCAAGGAAGAAGCCACTGCTCCAAAACCGCCATAAAAAAGCCAGACTACGGTTTGCAACTCCTTTCCTTCCAGTTCTCTGCTGCCAATGGCTGGAACGAATTGCAAAAATCACTGAAGCTGGAGACTCATATCTCCCTCTCTAACTTTACGCACCAGCTGTCAGAGCAGCTCACAGATCACTGCACCTGTACATAGCCCATCTGTAAATAGCCCATCCAACTACCTCATCCTCATACTGTTATTTATTTTTTTTGCTCCTTTGCACCCCAGTATCTCTACTTGCACATTCATCTTCTGCACATCTATCACTCCAGTGTTTAATTGCTAAATTGTAATTATTTCACCACTATGGCCTATTTATTGCCTTACCTCCCTTATCTTACCTCATTTGCACAGACTGTATATAGACTTTTCTATTGTGTTAATGACTGTATGTTTGTTTATTCCATGTGTAACTCTGTGTTTTTGTTTGTGTCACACTGCTTTGCTTTATCTTGGCCAGGTTGGAGTTGTAAATGAGAACTTGTTCTCAACTAGCCTACCTGGTTAAATAAAGGTGAAATAAAAATACATTAAAAAAAGACACTGATCTGAGCCATCTGATTGGTCAGCGGTAGGCCTATAGGTGCACTTGATTTTGTCTCCAGGCCCGCCGGGTAGGTGAAGTTTGTACCTTCCTGAAATGGTTCAAAATTGGAACACCTGGATCGCAGGCAGCTGAATCAATTGCACCGACTGCAAACAAAGCGAAACAAATAAAAACTCTTGGCTTTATTATTTGTCTTTTTACAGAAATGTTTTGCGATCAACTAGGAAAGCCTTGGAGATCGACTAATCGATTGCAACCGACCCATTAGTGACCACTGCTATAGTATTGTATATCCCACCTCATGCGACACTCAGCAACAGGGGAAGCGCTGCGCAAAGGCATAACATTTAGTCTAATGGACTTAAAAGTCTACTAAAGTAAGACTTTGTCTTTGTGTTTCTTGGCAATTTAAATAGTTTTGTTCACAAGCTAAATTGTTTTTAAATGTTTGAGTTTGGTTCAACTGCTAGGCTACTAGTCACACTCTCTCTCACAGGCATGCTGTCACTGAGGACTCCAGCAGCTCGTTGCCATGGTAACATCCAGTCCTTAAAGGGGCGGCTGAAAATGTTTGTCTTATCTGTGATATTTTGGTTAAAAGACATTGGTCACAAAAAATGGAATAACATTGAACAATATACCACATCACTTCTTACTGATACATTTCTTGTTTTAGAAACATTACAAAGCATATTCATCCATGTTTGGGGGGGTTATTGGTTGTAAAGAATCTGACTGTCTGGTAGATCTTTTTTATCTACTTGCCACAGTGGCTGGGAGGCTTTGAATGTGGCAAAAAAAGTAGACACAGAGGATTTTAGACCATTGGAGAGCGGTTGGGGCGGGGGGGAATAAAGGAAGGGGTGCAGTGAGGACTGAAACTGCCCCAGTCTGAGGAGATATGGGTCATTGTGGAGAAGTGGAGAGGAGAATAGGACAGCTTTGGTGTTGGTATACGTAGGGCTCTATGGAACAAGCTGCTACAATACTATTTGTGACACCGAAATATAAGATTTGTGTGAATAACCAATTTTTCTTTATACAGTATACCTAAGAACTATTCACAGATAATGGTAGCTACACACTTACTTGTAGGTCATTACTCATTTTCCACATTCATTTTTATTGTTCTTCTCTTTTGTTTTATTGTTCTTCATTATATTCCTTTATTTAGAGACCAAGGCTGTCCGTTTGTTTCAATTATGTACTCTCCATCTTTAATATGGAAACAGTTTTGAAACTTAAACAAAGCAACTGTCCACAAATAAGCCTCATGTTCCCATATTACTCTGTGTTGAGTGTGTGTGAGTGAGTGCAGAGAATAATGGCTGATTGGAGAGGAGAATAGGATGCAACGGCCAGTGTGTAGGGGAATGCATCTTGGCAGGGTGTAAAAGAAAGCCTGCTGGATCACTGGAGCACAGTGGAGGATGCCTGCCAGTTTTTGGGCCACTGGGATTCTCTGACCTGTGTGTGTGTTTCTGTATGTGTGTGTTTCTGTGTCTGTGTATGTGAGTCTGTGTTTCTGTATGTGTGTGGGAGGCATAGAGATGAAGACCACACTCGCTTCATATTCAATTTGATCTGAAGCCTAACCCCAGTCATTAAATTTAGCATATGATCCTGCTCCACATTTCACAATACATTCACATCCACAGAGATATGGATGCCGTGCAATGTGAATGTTACAATTCAATTAACGTCTCGGAGATGGATGTAAAAGGTATTTTTTGAATAAAATGATTGTTAACAGTAAAAACAATTTTACTTGAGTCACACACATATAGGCAAGCAGACATGGACACACACACATGCACACACTGCCCTTGGCATCATCATCCTCTCTTTGTTGGGACAGGGTAGGGTGAATTCCCGTCTCTCTGAAATGTCAATGGTCTAACACCCAGCATTACTGATGACCCTCAGGCATCTACACTGACCGCTGCCAGATCAAACCAATCACTACAGATATAAGATCCAATCTCTAAAATGTTATCCTCTTAGTTTATTTTTAATTAATTATAACAGAGTGTTTTGGGCAATAACTGTACAATTATTTTCCTGCCTTCCATATTTCGGTAAAATATGATTAGGATTGTTAAGGTTAACAAAGTAAAAGGTTAGATATTTTCTAAATTAATAAACAACACAAAAATAATTCTCGGACAGATGTTTTACTTTTGAAAAACTATGCCATGAATAAATGATCTACCATTTATGTTAATTAAAAATAAAATACTTCCTTAAGAATAATGATAAACCACTTTCTTGTTGTCCATTATAAACAGCATATAATATTAAAATGGTATATATAGTACTGTAGCTGAGGCGTTGTCTGAGAGTTAGATAAATGGATGCCATATGGGGCTGGATGTCGTGTAGGCATAATTAATGAGGAACATTTAGCCTGATGCACTGTCACTTTCTTATTTCCTTACATGGCTGCATGATAGGGCATAGTTGTATAACCATAACTTTTACTTTCTCAAACTCATTTTGTGATATAAGGTTTAACCATTGGAGTCTAAGCCCTGTCTAAGCAGGGGGAGGAAGGTTCAGCTAAGCTATATGGAATTGTTTTAAGAAGGTCATACCAAGGATCATTTTGCTATTTGATTTTGAATTGTAAGACTCATTGAAGTATAAAAAAATTCGTTAAACATAATTATTTGATGAAAATGTTATTTGGCCTTAATGCAATTAGCCCATGCAAACACATTGAACAAAATATTCACTACATGGAACAACAGATAGTCCCCCCCAAAAAAAAAAATCTAAAGGAAGTTGGTTCTGAAGTGTCTGTCCTATATCTGAGAGATATAAGAATGATCAGGAAACATTTTTAATATTTTTTTACATGTATTTAATACCTTATTTTTGGCACCCAACAGTCTCCATACAGCATATACTAAAATTTGCACCGGGGGACGGTCAGATGAGTCTTGTGAGGCCTGTGGGCATCCTAGAGCAAAACAACCAACACATACGTGTTCACACCTTTATACAGAGGGGTATAAGACCATAAGAGTCTTAAACCTACAGAGGGGTATAAGACCATAAGAGTCTTAAACCTACAGAGGGGTATAAGACCATAAGAGTCTAAGCACTGTCTAAGCCTGGGGAAGGGTGGGGGGGGGGGTTCTACTAAACTACATGGAAATATTTTAAGAAGGTCATGCCAAGCATCATTTTGCTGTTTGATTTGACATTTTAAGACGCGTTGAAGTACAAATAAAAATATATATAAAAAAAATGTATTTGGCCTTACTGCTATTAGCCCATACAAACGCATTGAATAACAGATTCTGTACATGGAACAACAGATAGTTCTCCACAGGTGATATTAGTGTGTGGCCTAAACTATTATTACGCTACAGACAGAAGTTGGCAGATCGGCTGTACCGACTTCAGACGAGTTCCAAGACTCTTGTGGGAGTCTTAAAGCAAAACGGAGAATCTCATCTTTCCATAGAGGGGTCATACGTTTTTAGGCCATTCGGACGCGACAGCTGATTTTGTGAGAAGACCGTTTTTCGGGATGTCTTATGGTCTGACAAACACCGCTCTAGCTCTGTCACCTTTCACTGCAGATGCGAAAGTGCGACATAGGCGCATGTGGTGGATTGAGGCGCATCCAATGCAAACAAAACCCTGTTATCTCCAGTCCATCCAATGCAAACAAAACCCTGTTATCTCCAGTCCATCCAATGCAAACAAAACCCTGTTATCTCCAGTCCATCCAATGCAAACAAAACCCTGTTATCTCCAGTCCATCCAATGCAAACAAAACCCTGTTATCTCCAGTCCATCCAATGCAAACAAAACCCTGTTATCTCCAGTCCATCCAATGCAAACAAAACCCTGTTATCTCCAGTCCATCCAATGCAAACAAAACCCTGTTATCTCCAGTCCATCCAATGCAAACAAAACCCTGTTATCTCCAGTCCATCCAATGCAAACAAAACCCTGTTATCTCCAGTCCATCCAATGCAAACAAAACCCTGTTATCTCCAGTCCATCCAATGCAAACAAAACCCTGTTATCTCCAGTCCATCCAATGCAAACAAAACCCTGTTATCTCCAGCTTAAACTGACAGATTTTTATGGGGATTTTTGTATTATGCTAAATCGACTTCTGTGGGGGAACAGACGTCGACCTTTATAACTGGTATCATTTTTATATGTTTTGGGTATGCCTATCTGTTTGTTTTTGAGTACATGCATGTCTTGGTGTGTTTAAGTATGGGCGAGAGAGACCTTGACATACTATATGTGTGCTTATGTGTACCCACATTTATATGTGTCTTTGTGTATGCGGTTTTGTGGACGTGCACATGCGTGCCTTGGTGTGTCTGTTCCTAGTCCTCTGTCAGGCGACTAGTTTTGTGCACTGACCTGTCACACTGAGGCAGCCGTCTCCAAATGGCCGGAGAGGTTGACACAAGCGCTCACCGCCCGGTGTCGTCCTAATGTCTTGTGATAAGGAGCTTATGCTAGTTTTCCCCAGAATATCACCCCCTTTCTCTCACTGGCATTCAACCCCTACGAGAAACCAAGCTCAACGAGGCACCCTTGACCATAACTTCAGGAAGCACACGCTTCATTGTTATCCCCGGCTAATGAAGAAGGGAGGCCAGAGACATGATAGGAGAGAAAGCCATTGTTTTGATGAAGTGAATAGACACCTGCATGCCTGAAGCTACAGGGTGGGTAATATGAAATCATAGGCAATTATAATAGAGATATGAATAACAGACTGTTTTGTGTGTGTGCGTGTATGTATGTGTGCTGTATGTGAGTGTGTGTCTCATGGGAACGGGCTGTAGGACGTCAATACCCAACCTGTAAATGACAGGCACAGAGGGAGCGTGTTTATCAGTTTGTCTGGATCTTAAAAAGGTCACACACACCGTCACATACACTCCTCCAGCAGCTGTCTGTCTTTCAGAGCCTTGTTCTCAGAATTCATACATGTACTCAATCTAGATGTATTCATTCTCATATGGCGCTACCTACCACATAAAGCACATATTCATCCTTAATAGTGGGTACTTTTTCATGTATGGCAGGTTGTGAGTGAGATGTTTTCATGTTTGTGTCTGTCTCTGTGTGTGTGTCTTTCTTGTTGTGAACGTCTGCAATGCGTGTGGACATACTGTATGTGATGTATTGGTGGTGTTCATTGGATATGGTGTTTGTGTGTGTGTGTGTGTGTGTGTTTGCGAGTGTGCATGCGTGTGCGAAAGAGAGACAGCCTGCTCTCCCGCTGGCCTCTAATTCAAACCAAACCTGCACCATGAAATAGCTCTTAGACATCATTACACGCTGTGCATGTAGATGGGCCCTACCTCCAAACATGGCCATAGGGAGGGTGTGCATGTGTGTGTCTGTGTCTGTGTGCAGTGTGGGCAGCTAGTGTCACAAGGGAATTAAAGAACTAGAAATATGGTAGGCCTACTGCAGATAATGCTACCAACAACAATAAACCTTCTACCTTCCGTTTTCCTGGAAAAAAACCCGTTTCAATTTCAAATCAAAATCAAATCAAACTGTGTTTGTCACATGCGCCGAATACAACAGGTGTAGACCTTACAGTGAAATGCTTACTTACAAGCCCTTAACCAACAATTCACTTTAAGAAAATAGAGTTAAGAAAATATTTAGTAAATTAAATAAATGTAAAAAAAGTTGCAATAAATGTAACACAATAAAATAACAATAATGAGGCTATATACAGGGGGTACCATTACCGAGTCAATGTGCGGGGGTACAGGTTAGTCGAGTTAATTTGTACATGTAGGTAGGGGTAAAGTGACTATGCATAGATAATTAACAGCGAGTAGCAGCAGTGTAAAAACAAGGGGGGTGGGGGGTCAATGTAGTCCAGGTGGCCATTTGATTAATTGTTCAGAAGGCTTATGGCTTGGGGGTAGAAGCTGATAAGGAGCATTTTGGACCTAGACATGGCGCTCCGGTACACCTTGCTGTGCGGTAGCAGAGAAAACATTCTATGATTTGGGTGACAATTTTATAGGCCTTCCTCTGACACTGCCTAATCCTAGTATATAGGTTCTGGATGGCAGGAAGCTTGGCCCCAGTGATATACTGGGCTGTACGCACTACCCTCAGTAGCTCCTTACGCTGGGATACCGAGCAGTTACAATACCAGGCGGTGATGCAACTGGTCAGGATGCTCTCAATGGTGCGCTGTATAACTTTTTGAGAATCTGGGGACCCATGCTAAATCTTTTCAGTTTCCTGAGGGAGACAAAGGTGTTGTCATGCCCTCTTCACGACTTTCTTGGTGTGTTTGGACCATGATAGTTCAGTTGGTGATGTGGACACCAAGGAACTTGAAGCCCTCCTTTTCCTGTAGTCCACAATCATCTATTTTGTCTTGCTCACGTTGAGGGAGAGGTTGTTATCCTGGCACCATATGGCCAGGTCTCTGACCTCCTCCCTATAGGCTGTCTCATCGTTGTTAGTGATCATGCCTACCATCGGCGTGTCGTCAGCAAACTTAATGATGGTGTTGGAGTCATGCTTTGCCACGCAGGCGTGGGTGAACAGGGAGTACAGGAGGGGACTAAGCATGCACCCCTGTGTTGTTGCCTACCCTTACCACCCGGGGGCGGCCCGTCAAGAAGTCCAGGATCCAGTTGCAGAAGGAGGTGTTTAGTCCCAGTGTCCTAAGCTTAGTGATGAGCTTTGTGGGCACTATAGTGTTGAACGCTGAGCTATATTCTCACATAGGTGTTCCTTTTGTCAAGTTGGGAAAGGGCAGTGTGGAGTGCGATTGAGATTGTGTCATCTGTGGATCTGTTGGGGCAGTGTGTGAATTGGAGTGGGTCTTGGGTTTCCGGGATGATGGTATTGATGTGAGCCATGACCAGCCTTTCAAAGCACTTCATGGCTACCAGTGTGAGTGCTATTGGGCTGTAGTCATTCAGGCAGATAGCTTTCTTGGGGACCTTTCTAAAGCCAAAATATGCCATTTGAACTTTGAGGCACTTTTCTTTTATTCATGCGTAATGCCCACCTCAACATTAAATGATCATACAGTGGACTACTTGACTACTGTAATCTTAACCTTAATAATGATTTACTGTATATGCTCTGGTTTTGCGCCTGTCTAGCTTTTCTGATTCCCACTTCCTGTCTCTGGCCATCTGATCCGATCAATCAAGCCACTGTGCAATGGGGTTTT